>NC_045451.1:52984470-53065585 GCF_002776525.5 Piliocolobus tephrosceles | reverse complement strand
TCTCAATCCCCTGCACGTGTGGCTCTCTGTAAGGATGAGGTACCAGTCCTCTGAGAGAGGAAAGTACAAGTAGTTAGCTTCAAAATATACTGGAGCTGGGAGGTGGTTGCACAAAGATTGACCAGCGAGGCCCAAGGGACTAAGGGGACACTGCCAGTGTCTGCCATAGACCCATTCTGTGTAAGCACAAAAGGTCCAGTTCCCCCATGAGTTGTTTCTAAAAAAATTGCAGCAAGAATCTGTCTTTTCACGGCCATTTATTACCCTTCCCTTCACTGTGACTCCTGAGTCTGTCCCTCAGCTCCCCTGACCATCTATGTGGTAATAACTACTCCTTGTATAGCCGTCATCCCTAGTCAGCTTTGCCCTAGAGGTGGGTTCAGGCTTTTCTCTTTAATCACAACAACACACTGAAAAAAAGGCTGTGCATTGAATTCGTGTGATCAAATCTTTCATAGAAGATAATAGAATTACAAAGCAGAAAAGGGAAACTAAATGGCTCCTGGGTGCATTGGTTCTTCTGTGCCTTAGAGTGAGCTTCTGGCTTGCCTTTCTCCCTATTCTGCTTCTGTGTTATTGAGATGCAACCATGCAACCTGCCCTTTTCCCCCAAATAAGATAAGAACCTTTTTTTTTTTTTTAACATGGCACCTTGAATAAATCCTATTTAAGACACTACAAGTTTTTAAATCGTTATTATAATTATGTTTTCAGAGAAAAAGACCATCATGACATCTTATTTATGAAACAGAATTCTTAAGTACAATCTTAACCCGCAGTTACTCCCTGTATTCAATTTCTAAAAAAAACCATGGATAAGTCCATGTTTTCCATCTCTTCAATGAAATATTCACACGAAAAACTTACTGAAGACAGTTTAGTTAAGCCCTAGAGTGCAGAACCTCTTGCTTTTTTTAAATCAGCACTTTTTCTTCTCCTTTACCTATATAGCACATCTAATTCACATATCATTTTAAATTATTTTATAGAAGAGGAAAGTAAGCCTTAGAATGTTTAATTTTTTTGAAGTCATGCCATTACCATGTGGAAGACCTGGGATCCTGTCCTTGATCCTCTGACTCCAAATATACTTATATTTCATACTATTTCAATTTCTTTGTTAAAAAAGCATGTATCACAGTGTCATTTTTTTCCTTATTTTTGTGTAACATCTTTTGGGGCTTTAGAGGCCATTTGCCACATTGTGTGGCTTCTCAGGATATTCTAAAAACCTCACTGCTGTTCGGATAATGTTCCTTATTATGAATCCTGCCTTCCTAAGGCAGGAAATGGTCCGGTCTTATTCTGTCTTGCTAATAGCTTGGACACAGAATACAATCCAAGAACCAGAAGCTCAAATGTGTGACTTGGATAAGAAGAAAACAATATAAGGAAGTAGCAGGGCTCCACAGAACCTGTCTTTGAGAGAGTATGGTGGTTAAGGTAGTTAGCTTTTGTGGGCCGTATTAGTGAAATTCTAGCATTTCAGTTCAAGCATCAATTCTGTAAGCAGTAGACTCATTTGTGACTTATTAATGTGAGGATAAAATTCATATTTACCTTTGTGGGTGATTAAGAGGATTGAATGAGATAATCCATGCACAGTGCTTAAACATGCACTGCACAGAGTAAGTCCTTAATGCAAGTCAGCTTTTATGAAGAATAAAAAGAAGAACAGCAAAACTAATTCATCAACCTGTCTCCACATAGCCACTGCTTTCTCTCTCCCTTAAACTGAGTTTTCTTATTCACAAAGTCTACTTCTTCATCCCTCATTACTCTCCATTCTATTCCAATCTGGCTTCACCACCTCCCCCATCACATGACCACCATTTCTCACCACATCACCAGTAATCTTCAGGTCAGTGAATCTAATGAACATTTTCTATTTCTTTACTTGCTGAACTGTATAACTATATTTAAAAATGTTAGTCAGGCACAGTGGCTTATGCCTGTAATCTCAGTGCTTTGGGAGGCTAAGGTAGAAGAATTACTTGAGCCCAGGAGTTCAAGGTTGCAGTGAGCTATGATCACACACTCTCTCCAGCCTGGATGGCAGAGCAAGATGCTGTCTCTAAAAACAACAACAACATATATGAAAACACTCTCATCCCTTTGTTTCTATACCCCAAAACTCCCCTAATATTTTTTCTCACCTATTTTAACTCTCCTCTTAGCCTCCTCTTCAGGCTCAGCCTCTTACATTGCTTTTAAAGCTTATAATTCTTCATGCCATGATTTGAGGCCTATAACTCTTCTTGTTTAATATCCAAAGCAATCTATCTCAAGACTATGACTTTAATTATCTTCTAGACACTATTGATACTCAGAGCCTAGAACAGTGTTTAACACACAGTAGATAGCCAATTTCTATTTGTTCAGTGTACAGTTGGGTAAATGAGCAAAGCATTAGCAAGCTACAGATACTTTTATGTGTGTGTGTGTCTAACACTGAGCCCTAGCATGAGCAGGAAAGAACCTAATAATGCCTTGTCTAATAATGGAAGACCATTGTATCTATATTAAGTAACTGAAATCTTGATATGAGATGAGGCTGTGTTATCTGAGCAAATATTTACATATGTGAGAGCTGTTACCAATAACTACTCCTCTCAGGAAGCTCTGCTCATAGGCTGAAGTTCGTGTTTCACTTAAGACCTTGCAAGTCTGGACAGAATTGACTATTGTTCCTACACAACTGGAGTCCTGAGTTCAACTTCAGGCCTAGGGTTTAGGAAACAAGTAAGGGAAAAGGCTTCCTATTGTTGGGAGAGGTTAAATTTTCCCCAGGGAAGCAATAGGCTTTTGTGGAATACAGACACTTGTAGGAAGGTATGGCATTTTGTGGAGAATGGGCAATGTGTAAATTGGAGAAGGAAAGATTAGGAATGAAATAAGTAGCTATAAGGACACATTCTTATCAGGTCATTTGTTTATTTTAAAGCATACCCAATACAATATCTTTTGTGCTGGACAGCTCACACTTAGATTCTAAGGCTATTGAGTTGCCTTAAATGAGAATGCACACTTCAGGGGTTGTCACTGGCAAAATATCAGAAGGTTACAGTCCAAAAGCATAGTATATGTAAGTATATGTAAGCACAATATAAATATTGTATATACTATACATAATACTATATAATGCAAGAGACCAGACACATGCAAGAGGACCGTATCTCCTGATTTCCTTGGAGAGAACCAGAATCTACCATTTGTTGAGGAAACAGGTAGATGTAGAAATACCTAGGTTATATGATCCTAAAGTCTGCAACATATCTAACGCCTAGAAAATAGTTTGCAGTCTAGTAAGTACTCAGCAAATGTTTTGCAATGAACAAATTAATGAATTTAGCTTTTAGTTTTAAAGTATTTCTTTTGTGAATGCTAACAGAAAAGGAAGTCCTCACCAATAGTTTGACTCAAACTTCAGCACCTGCTATTCTGGTAAATGCTTAAATATGTTTACTGAATGAATGAATGTTTACTGGAAAAAAAAATCAATGAATGAATAAATTTTAAAAGTAGCTGGTAGATTCTAAATATTAAAGTGCATCATGGTGAGAAAAGAAAATTACTCTAGGCTGGACAGATGAGATGTATATTCCTACATTGTTTAAGAAGTACATGTGACTATTGCTAAACAGGATGATAGTAAAATAAATTGATGCTTGCATCTCAAAACCCGAAATATATTACAGTAAGTTTACACAAATCAAAATTAGGAAAAATTAAAACATGTTAGAAACAAGTAACATGGTGCTAAAGTAAAAGTAGAAGAGAAAAGGAACAGTTTCCCTTTGAAAAGGCTTATTGTATCATTAATGGTACCTTAGCACAGGGACCCACGCAATTATTTTCAAGTTAATATTGTTGATATTATTATGTTAAAGACTTTTATTATTGGAGCCTTTACAAATTTATTGAGCAATAGAAGAGATAATGCGTTGAGAAAGTGAAGAGTTAGTGATGCCATCTAGGGATACTAAGTGATGAGTAGAAATCATTCTTAAGCAGTACATTCCTTGGGTAATCAAATGGACTTGTTACTCTAGACAAAAGGTGTGAAAACATGATTATTGCCCAGATATTGAATGTTAATACAATGGTGTCAACACAAAATAATCTCATGGGAGACTGATGTATAAGACAATGCCAATTAATAGTTTTACACTGGAGATTAACCACTTTCACACCTATAAACATTTCCTACCCTACACAGACTTTCCCAGTATCAAATAATCTGGAAAACTTGGAATTTGCAACTGTGGAGTTACTTCGAATGTATGAAATCAGAACAGGGAAGTAGAACTTTAGGAATCTTTTTTTTCTCTCTAGTGTGAATTAACCAGTGTTCTAACAGAACACATATGTCCAGGGACTAGACAGTTCTTGTTCACCAGATGTGGTGGCATGGAGTAGCTGGATTCTTAATAAGACACTCTAAGTATTTATTTTCAGTTTCACAGAGAATTGAAAAGGGATTAAACTTAAATTACATGCATTAGTTATATTCCTATAATTGATTAAATATTTTAATTGGTTTAAGTTTCTACCTAGAAATTTAGGAAACATATCATAGTAGGCAGAGAGTTGATAGAAGTATCTAATAACTTGAAAAATATAGAAAAATACTCAGGGAGTACAATATAATTATATTATCATCACTTTAACATAGAACAATATTCTTACACTTACATATTCTTTGCTTCTTTTGGCTATGTGATGGTTATGTCAGTTTTGCTTCGATAATGCCAATTACTCTTCTCTACGGATAATTTACTTGGAAACTTTGTTCCTGAATATGTCTGTTAAGTTGGTCCATACATATAGTTCACTGGTTCTCTAAATTAGCAAGTATCAAAATCATCCAGAATGTATAATAAGATTTCATATTCCTGGAAGAAACCTGATAGTTTCTTATTCTAAAAGTGTGACCAAGACTCAGGAATCTGCACTTGTAACAAGCACCTCAAGCAATTTGGGTGGGCAGTTCAGAGCTTTGGGACAAACCTGCATATAGTGATTTCATTGTACTGGTGAGTGTCCATCAATCCCACTGGCTTTTGATGTTGGCTGGGCTGGTATCTATCTGGTCCCATCCAAATGACAAACTGGGCCATCCTGGAACCAATGATCTGGCCAGGATATCAACTGGCGTCCACAGGCACAGTTTGTGCTGCATTTAGCTAGCATATGTTCTGATGGGGAAGGCATCTATCCTCATCAGTGGCTGCTTAGATATCGTGAGTATGTAGCATTTAAATATTATCCTGGCTTCAGGAGTTCCTTGTCCTGAAGCAGTTCCTTGTCCTGTTCCTTGTTTTCTGAAGCAGAATCCTTTCTGACTTGTCTCTGAAATAATCTGATAGTTTTCTTTTCCTGAGGAAATGTTTCTACTCAGATATCCAGAGAAGCAAGGCAAACTGTTTCCTGAGTCCAAGCAAAGGTTCAGTTTATTAGTGTTTTCTTTGTATCTAGAGCTGACCTAGTCACACATCTGTGGTGAATGCTTGACAATTCAAATAACTAAGTTTCTTCCAAAGTGTTATGGTTATTCTTAGGCCCATTATGCAAATCATGAAACAAAAATTTCTCTACAATGAACATGGGTTGCATACAGAAAAAAAAAATAGAATTTTAAGAACAATTTTCCTAAATATGAGTTGTCAAAAGCCAGGAAGTAGTGTGAGGAGAGGCAACAGATTGATTTACTCCCTTCTTTGGTATATCATAGATTTTAAAGAAAAGGTAAACATTTTCCCCTGAAGCATGGTAAGAATGCAGCTCGGCACAGGTGAAAGGTGGTGGAAACATAAGAACTATCAGGATCCCATCCAGCATAGTAAGTCTATTTATTTGTTCTTTTCCTGTGCTTAGATGTGGCAGTGATGGATGCTATTTCCACACAATGCAATGCCTCGAGCTCACATCAGGATCATGTTTTTTAATGAAATAAGCGCAGTCCTTTACTTTTCACAGCTTGACTACCGACCTATTCATTATAGATTTTGGGAGAAGCACATTTAGCTAATAAGTGTTTAATCATTTTCGTACAGTTTTTAGAAAACTTAGGCCAAAATTAGGTGTGTTTAACCTGGTTCCAACAATCTACAGTGTTTTATTTCACAATATCTTAACACATAAGACTCCCCTCTTTCCTCACCTTTTTGATGTTGGCCTTAAACTTAAATTATGACTTTAACCTAATCCATCTGCTAACTTGAAGTCATTAATTTTATGATACACTTAGAAGGATATGTGTATCCAAACACGAAGCTGCTTTATCTCTTTACATTTTGTGGTTTAAAATTCCATGTAATTAACAAAGGATCATAGTGTTGTGGTATACCCTGAGTACTCATATATTTTTATATTTGTTAACCTGGGGGCATTATAACATTTTGAAGAGAAAGAGAACTGTTTTAAGCTAGGGTGGGGAGACAAAAGACAATCTTTAACACGTGTGTGCAATTTAAACAATAGTGCAAAATAGATGAACGTAAGAATAACATGAAACTTTTTTTCCAAGAAGGCTTTTCTCAAGAAGCTTATTGTTCTCCTATTTTTATCTGCTATTCTAGCAATTCCTTGGGGCATGGCAGTTTGTCTCTGCTCATTGGTTTGGAGCTGACAGCAAAATTTTGAACTCTTTCATCAATGTGCTATATATTTTTTCTGTTTTCATATATTCATCATCATCATTTTGAAGTCTGTGTATTGAAACTGTTTTAGGATATAACTGGATGGGTGTTAAAATTTCCCTGAAGGCAGTATTGTTCTGCTGTGGCTGACGGTGAACCTGGACTCACTGATATAATGGTATCAGTGCTGGCTGGGAACTAATGACTTTAATCAAGATTCTAAATGTTCTTCAGATTAAATTGCTTTCCAGAGTGTTTTGAGTCTATGGAGTCTGAGTGAATGCTTCTGTTTCATTTTTGTGGTTTCATTCCCCTAGAATCTTGAGTTTTCTTAAGTTTCAATGCTGTAAACATAACTATTGAATAAGAGAAAAGTATTACTGTTTGCCTTGTAATCTCATTTTGTGTTGCAATGTGAAACATGTAGATGTTAGTTACTGTAGAAATAAAGAAAATAAATGAGCCCTATTTTTACCTGCTCATTATCATATCCTTTGAACACATAGGAGAAGTTTTGCACACAAGACATGTTGCTACTCAAATAATAATTTCTCTAAATAAATGGATATTGGTTGCTGTCACCTTAAAGACTGTTTCTAATTTCACAAATACTGCAGTTGTTTAGCACAGTGTTGATCCAAAATTTTAGAATGGTGTTCTAAACCAGCAACAGATTTATTTTTATGCTTCTATTTTGTTGTGTTCCTTCCTTTTTTTCCATTTTTACCATCTCTGTTCTCACCTTTCCTCTCTCTCTTGCCTGCATTCTACTTTCTTCCTGGTAGGGCTTCTGGCAGTGAAACTCACTGGATTCCCTTGGAGATTTTAATTCTCAGACTTGTCCACACCAAGCCTCCAGCAATTCATCAATTATAGTTTAAGTTTTCCTACCTCGACACTGGTTCCCACGGAGTTTCTTGCTCCTTGGCTTCTGCTCCCATAAGTTGAGATTCTCTGTATTTGCTTGTCTTTCTCTCCAATTGTTGGGGCAGTGGCTTGCTCTGTGATCTCAGTTCTCAGATGAATCTTTGAAGAGTTGTTGATTTTTTAGTTTTCTTTTATTTTTCTTGTTGTGAAGGCAGAAGTGATGATTTCCATGCTGCTTACATACTGGACCTGAAACTGGAAGTCTCTGAAGTACACTTTCAATGCAAAGAAAATTACAGTATCTGCAAGCATTTTGTGCATATTAAGTGTTCTCATTTTTAGCTATCAATAATGCTGTATTTAATACATCGTTTCTTTTTTATTCCAGGGCTATGTTTTTCAGATTTCAACAACTCTGAAATTGTGATGTGGTGTCTTACAATTACTTTGCATTTAATTTCCGCTGCTCCCAACCCTGACTCCCCTTAGGAGGAAGCGCAGCCACTGTTAAAGTAAGGGCTAGGCAATTGTCCCTCTCCACTTTGAACCTTCCTGGTCTGGTCAATGCAGTCCCTTTGAACTAAACCCTCTCTGTAAAGCATGAGCCTTAACATCCTTGGACTGAATTTTACACAAGGCAAGAACATTGCAAGGCAACCAAGATTTTGAGAGGCCACAACTTAGTTCTGGTGTCTATAGGCTGTGATAGCACAACCATCCTGACTTTTTTTTTCTCTCTTTGTCTGTCTCTTTGTTTTGCTCTGTTTCTCTGTCTGTCTCTGTCTCTATGTCGCTCTCTTTCTCTGCATTTGTAGAGAGGATAAAAAACACTTCTGGAGTCAGAGGATTTTTTAAAGAGTTTTTTCAATAAGTACACAATAAAAAAAATAAGTCAAATAATTTTTTTTTATATTTGTCATAGTTTAGTTGGCAGCATTATTTCTTGCTTAGTGGTTCCTAAAATGATATTGGACAGCAACGTATATTAGTTCAAATATCCCAGTGCTGTGCTGAATCCTAGTGACTTAGGATTGTGGGCATTTCTTCCCATAGCATTACTAGTGATCTTACTTGGCGACTTCAGGTTAGCCATGCTGGGAGTATTAGCCCTATGTAAAACATTAAAAATCAGCTTCCTTGCCCTAAGGTGCAATTATTAAGCATTTATTAGAACATCACTGATTTTATATCTGTATTACAAATTACATTCTGAAAAAGCAATGTCTGTGTGTGATTGGTTACATAAGATGCAAATATGGAAAGCTAAAACAAATTTCACAAATTTACATATCACCATTTTTTGGCATGAACCAGTCACTAATTCTTGGAAGAGTTTAGCACAGAGTTTTTTTTAAAAAAATTATTTGGGTTTATTATAAAGACATTGATAAAACTCTAATAATTTTTTCCTCATCTTTGAAGAACACTAAACTTACAAGATTTTAAAGGGTGCATTTTAATAGTTAAATAGTGTTGTGTTGATCTATTGGTATAAAAACGATGTACAATGACTTCTCTAGGTCTTCCAAACTTACAGCAATTGAAGATCCTTCGGCTTTTTAACAAAGTGTTCCAGATTTAGCTAGTGGTTAAGGGATGTTTTTAAAATAAAGAAACTTTAAAGTTGAAAAACTTTTTACAAAAAGCAGCAATTCCTTTAGCTAATACTTTTCTCGTTGACTGTTATTAAACCATGACCTTAGAAAGACCAGTTTCTTTTTCTTTTGAGATCTAGCAATGAAGAAGCAATCCTCTGTTTATGATATAAAGGAAACAATATCCTCTGGAGACAGTAGGTGAAAACCATAATTTTCTGCAGATTCTCAGTACAAAATGAGTTCTTAAGATGGTAGCTTTTATTGTGGAATGTATGTTTTTAACTGAAAGGGAAAATAGAAATTAAATAAAAAAGGTTACATAACAAAATTACTTCTTAATTCTGCACACTGTTTCAAAATGTTTTTCCTTTTTTTTTTTTTTATTATACTTTAAGTTCTAGGGTACATGTGCATAACGTGCAGGTTTGTTACATATGTGTACTTGTGCCTTGTTGGTGTGCTGCACCCATCAACTCGTCAGCACCTATCAATTCATCATTTATACCAGGTATAACTCCCCAATGCAATCCCTCCCCCCTACCCCCTCCCCATGATAGGCCCCAGTGTGTGATGTTCCCCTTCCCGAGTCCAAGTGTTTTTCTAGTTCTAATGGGTATCCTTGGAAAGCTCATCATCCATTTTGCCTTTAGGTGTTTAGGTTTTGATTGTTCATCTATTTTAGTTGTTCATTGTTTTCATCAAGCATATCCTTAGTTCTTAGGACAATGTCTTATTTATAATAGGAGCTCAAAAAGATTTATTAATTGGTTATAGATATTGTGATATATGTTAACATATATGTGCATATAATATCCATTTTTGTGTGTGTGTGTGTATATATATATTTAACTTAATAAATTGAGGACACATTTATATTTAGTCTGTGACAGGATGTGAGTTTCCACAAATCGTTAAGGGCCTTTAATTCAGACTAAATGAAACTCTGTTCCTGCTCAAGTTCCACCTTAGCTTTGCTTTCTTTCACTACAAGTCTTTTCTGATTCTATTTTTTGAATGCTTTCCTTCTTCCCTTTGTTATTTTATTCACTTCTTAATTACCTTTTATTCATGCCACTTCCTTTCACAGGAACTGATGAATCATACAGGCATGGGAAATAGTAACCCTGATTCCTTACCTTCCTTCATATTAAAATGTATTACTGCATTACAGATCACAAAAATGATTGGTGACTAGAAGCACTTGGGCAGTTACGTCTCTATGCACCAAATTATAAATAAAGCACATAGTGCCTCAAAGCAAAAAAATACAATCACAAGTTTCATTCACTGCCTTTATCATCCAACTGGAAACCATTTCTGAAATATCTAAAATGCTACTGTATCTCCATCTTTGATAAATAAATAATAAATCATTCCTTGCTTTTTCCAAATGGTCTATAAATGAATATTTTACAAAGTATTAACTGCATTTCTGAAGTTTACATGAGGATATTTATTGAATATATAATAAATATTTACTTCCTTATTTTTAAAGGGTATATTTCTTTAACCTGTTTATTTAAATAATACATACAGAAAAGTTTTAGTTTGTTTTTCTTAATCTGTTAATGATTAAGTTATTTATTCATTACATTTTAGATAAATAAAGATTATTACTCATGTGATGCATAGTCAATTATTTTCAAATATAAATTGGTGTATAGTAGGAAAAATTATTTTCAAATGAGTAAGAAAACATTCAACCATGTTGAAATGACAATATAATTAAGAATATCAACACTAGGAAGTTAAAATAATTTGTTTAGAAAGAAAAATACTGAATGTTTAAATGAAGAAATGCTGCTAAATATACAGTGTACGCTAACTGACAACACATTTTGTTTGTAAGTGCCCTGGCCTCTACAGAAGACAGTTACTATATAGAGATGCATTCTAGAAATGTGTCATTAGGCAATTTTGTCATTATTCAAACATTATGGAGTGTACCTACATAAACCTAGATATATAGCCTATTATACACCTAGACTGTATGCTACAGCCTACTGCTCCAGGGCTACTAGCCTGCGTAGCACATTCCTGTACTGAGTAGTGTAGGCGATGGTAATATGATGGTAAATACTTGTGTGTCAAACATATCTAAACATAAAAAAAGTTACAGCAAGAATATGGTATTATAATCTTATGGGACCACCATCGTATATGAGATTATGAGGTCCATCGATGACTAAAATATCATTATGAGGCATATTTCTTAATTGAGAAAGCAAGTAGAACTCAGATTTAAATGTAATTAATCACATATTATTAATAAACGTATCAAACTCAAACCTCAAAGCTCATATATTTTTCTAGTTAAACATTATGGCAATAACAAAATACATAGAAGGGAAATATCTGCTGTTTATCTTACTCTTTTTCCTAGAGAGATACTCTTAGTCTGGAGCTCTTTTCCCAATTAGAAAATTCCACACCTGAGTGGTCACTGTGAGGTGGTTTTGAATGTGAGAATTGAACCCATTTACTTCCTTCCTTGATGCTATTTAAATTACATTGACCTAGGAGATAAATACATAATTTAATTAGGTTGTAATTATTTTTTAAAATATTCATTCTAATATTATGTGGCAATAACCTGTTTATATCTGTTTTAGTACTTAGGAGATTAAGCTTGAAGGTATTCTGCACAGAAGAGTCTCCAAGAGGCTTTGGAAAAGAGACGTGTGTGTGTGTTTATAAATTTCTAACCTTTCATTTAGACAGTCTTAGAAGACAGATATTTCTTTGGGGGTGAGAGTGCTATTACTCATCTCTTAATTAAATGAATATAAGTAAAAGTGGAAAGAAAAGTTAGCACAACTCAATGTTTCCTTACTCAAAATGCAGTACAACACACTGATTTATTTGCAGTAATTCTCATAGAATTGTTTATATTTAAAATTCATAAACTCCTATAGAGTTTTAAAATTTTTAAATCTCCCTGAACATATATTTTTTGCTTTTAACAATTAGCTATTCCCAAAGAAGCTGAGAGAGAAGGTCACATGTAACCAATAAAGATGATTTAATTTGGTAGAAGTAAAAATCTCTTTCATGTACCTCTTGAGATATAATTTAAATGTAACACTGAAGCCACCTTCTTTTGCTTTTAACCACCTGGAATCAAGATCTACGTCACAAAATGGGAGAGACATTGGTATGACTGTATTCAGAGTGCACAAGAAAAAAAAAAGAAAGAAAATAATTATTTTTATGGGGACCAAAATATGAATTCTAAGGATAAAAATCATCAGAGAAGGGTGGCAGTTTCAAATATTCTGAACTGACTATATAATTGGCATAAATATATTTGTTTCAATATTTGTGCTTTGCTTACACACAGATGAGGTGAGGAAGTTCTCACTGAATTGGACATATCTATCCCTAGAGAAGGCAATCTTTCCGATCCTCAGCAGCCTCCATACAATCCTATTGCTGAACATTGTTTTCTGGTTTCCAAAGTTATTTATTTTTATGTAACTTTTTCAGAAATACATGGACTTAAACAATGATCAAAAATGACAAGATAATGAGTCAAATCAAATTCAATTAATTAAACCTGGAATATAATGCATATTAAAACTAAAAATGTTCCTATTGTCTGAGCTAATGAGAGCTAATTTAGTTCAACCTGAGATAGGAAAAAAAAAAAATTTCACCACAAATGTTAATATAATGCATACCAAAGACAAAATTATAAGGTAGTCAAAATAGGTAAAAAGTATATATTTTGAAATAAGGAAAATCACACTCTAAATTGAACTCATTTCTCTACTCACTATGTTAACTTAAAACTGCTTCTTGCTTCTCAAAAGCTTACTTTATATTTGAAATTAGATAACATTCAGTTTGTTGAACCTTATAGAAATGACTTGGCTTATAAGAGTTACTCTGAAAAAGTAGTTCTTACAGATTTTAAGATGTAATATATCAAAAAAAAGTACCATAGTTACAACTTATAAAGGTTTTATCTTCTATTTAATTCTGTAAGCTAGCAAATAACTCACATTGTTTTTTGAGAGATAGAAATAATGGTTACTTTTTATACTTTTTGAATAAACCTTCCCTTGGAATTTCAGAATAGATACATACATACATGCATGTGCACACACAGACACACATACACGCATACTTGTTTTAAAATGTAATTTCTCTTAACAGTAATGCTTCCAGAAATGGCACCACAATTTAATGATAATTTTATAATGCTATTTTGATACATTCATAAATTATTCCTAATGAGAAATTGTGTTTAGATTCAAGAAAGGAGAATTGCAAGCCTATAATATATTGGCTGGATCAAATCACAAAATTACTCTTGTAAATACTTTCGATTTTTTTCCTGTATTTTCTTCAACTTTTTCTTGTTTCTATAGTAAAAATGACAATATTTTTATCATTAATTTTATATCACAATCTAACAGAACTTACTGCTTAACCTAGATTTTAATACACCAGTTTTTTAAAAGGATCTATGCTTTTACCTTAGATATGTTTTTCCTTTGGATATTTGCTGCTTAATTTTGCTGCAAATCTGTCAAATCTGGTTCACAGATACATTTCGTTTGGTCAGAACCATTGAGATGGGTGTCTCTGTGTTCATGTTTGTGAGACTAAATGTACAAATAAACAACCAACCAAATAAATCTCGTTAGACTGTTTTTAGATGGGCCATGCATTCTCCAGTTCACCACAGACCTTGCCCTTCTCTATTGCTTTATTCTAAGCTGCTTCACATTCTATCTGCCTGGAAGACAGATGAGTTTTGACTCCATCTTTTGAGGTCTTCAGATTGACGGAGCCCTGTAATAAATCACTGCCACTGCCTAGTGAAGACACAACCATTTTAGTGTTATCTAATACTTTCTCTCTGCTTGTATTTCTGTTGAACTTATTGCTTAAATATATGAGTTATTTATTTTTAAAACAATTCAGACTAAGCTCATGAACTAATAGAGCTCATAGCATTCTATGTAACAGATGGCTAAATCTATGTAAAATATTCAGAAAGCTTTCATTCTTGTGACATTACATTTATCAGATATACAGCAAAACAGTTAATTTTTGCTATGAAAGCACTTTCAGAGAAGCTATGACATTTTCAGATTTTTATTTATATCTAATACAAAAATGAAGAGCCAAAGTTCACTAATTTCAAAATAATAATTTTACATATATTTGCCCTTTGTAGAAATATGCCATCATCATTGTTTCCTTGCAAGGGAACATTCACTCAATTTCAGTTATTATAAAATGACAGGCAGATAGCATTAGTTATTTCCAAGCCTAGTGTGGGTTTGTCTTTGGTCCTTTTCCAAGAACAACTCTTCTAAGGGTCAACAGATTTTTTAAAATATTTGTTTTTAAATCTTCAGGTTCTCTTAAATGGCAATTATACTACATTTCACAATTGTCTCTGAGTTCGTTTGTTAAAAAAAGGAATATCTGTAACTATATAATATGAATATATGTACTTATATGCATATTTATGTGTATGTATATAAATATAGGTATGTATATACACATATACATATGTACACCCATGCATGTGTGTGTGTATATATATATTGCATTAGATTGGGTTTGGGTATTAAATCTAATAATTTATTGTGGACATGGTGATTTGTCTGAAAAGACTGGGAAGATGAATCGGAGGGGCTGACATTAGACCTGCCAAATGATTGGCATTACAAACAATAGAATTTCAGACAAGTGGACCTATGAACAAAGTGTAATTTTTATGAAGTTTGGTCAATATAGAAGAAAATATTATGTGGGTTACAGATGAAGAAACAGGGATTGCACATAGCATCAAAAATCTAGGTTGTGTTTTCAGTTATTGCCTTCCGGGTAAACAGTGTTGAGAACTTTGTACAAGGATGACAAGACTAAAGCTTAAGTTTTAAGGTAAAACAATAGTCTCGAGGGTCTCTGGCAGGTAAGATGGATTTCAGTCCTCATCTGAAGGTGAGGTAGAAGAACAGAAAGGAAATTGACAATTATTGAGTGCTTAGTACTATATGCTGTGCTGGATGCAGGTAATGAAGAGTACACTTGAAACAGGAGTTGAGAGAAAGTGTCGATGAATGGGAGAGACAAGCTCCTCAGATCTGTAGAGCCAACAGGCAGGCCCCCCAGGGCATCATGTCCCAGAAACAACATAGAAACTGCCTCTGGCCAGTTGAAGAAGAGTGGAGGAATGCCAGACTCCCTAAATGAGGCACAAATGTACCGAGGCTGCTTCTTGATTTAGTCAAGAATAGTTCAGAAATTGAGTTCAGGCTGGTCTGCAAGTAGAGTATTAGGTGGAGTGAAGGCACTGGAGAGTTGGAAAAACAATCTAATGCTTATGGCTAATATTTAGTATCTAAAACAATCAAATTGAAACTAGGAGTGCTACAGATTAACAAAAGTACACTTTTTAATTTATGAGTACCATTCTCTTATATATTTGCAGTCATAAATCCTACTTATAAAATAGAGGTATGCCTAAATACATTTATTACATAATAATCATTTTAATACATGGATTTGTATTTTAAGTAAATAAGAGAACTCACTTTTCAAAAAATATCCAGTGAGGTTATCACAGATAATTACTTTGTCCTCCAATGAATGGCCTTATATATTTTTTAGCACTTTACAATTTATCATAAACATTTTTACTTCTATTGTCTTATTTGAATCTCTTAACTGTAAGTTACACTGAGTGGACAGAATTAGCCATATTTTGTGTAAGAAGCAGAGGTTAAGGGAAAAAGAGAAACATGCTCAATAAACAGCTTATAAAAATTAGCTCTGCGTCTTGAGACATTCTTACTGTTTTGTTTTTGTTTTGTATACCACACTGCCTCTATGTTTTAAAAAATGTATTCTTAATTTCAATGTGTGATGGTCTGTGATTGGGGTCTAATTCGTGACAGGAGGCAGCTTACTCCTTGGTATCATCATTAATACTTTAGCCCATCCTCTTAGTAGGTGGTAGCACCTTGGATCTTGGAGAATACATCTCTTCTTTCTCACACTTGATTCCTCTCTCCGCATCCCTTGTTACTCAGACTCTTAGTTGCCACTCTGATGCTGATTCCAGGCCCTGGAAAACCCTCCCACACTTCATGCGTCCTTTCTCTATGGAGCTTTAACCATCTGTAGGAGAGCAGCCTGTATAGTTGGCCATGAGTCAGCAGGCTTGGTGGAATTTTCCTCTCTTTCCATTTCAATTCTCTGCTGCCACATAGATTCTTTTTTCTTATATCATAACAGACTGCCAAGCCTCACCTCCTACACTGCCTCAACAGTGAGGAGGGACTATGTTACACGGCTTTTTATGCCCCATAATTCTTATTGCTAAGCTGATCTGCTCGGCTCCTTAATGATTTCAAAATTTGATAAGCATACTTCAGGTATATCTATATGGCTTAAATATTTTTGTATTATTCATAGTCACCAGCAAAATGGACCACCTGTCAATCTTTTCCTGCAATATTGGCCTTTAAGATAAGTAATAACTATATTCTTAAGTTTAATGTATTCACTAAATTTGTGACTGGACAATTTTTATTATCACTTCTTGGAATTGTACAGTGTTTTCTTTATAAAATAGGTTAAACATAAATTGTGAGCTGATTTGCAGAAACAAGCTGCCACATACAGGAATGGTTCTTTTAGGAGACGTTAATTTCAGATTCCAAACAAATAATTTGAACTTAAATTTCAAAAGAAAATCAGCCTATTTGCTGCTTTGAGGTTCCTTATATTTGGTTGTTTTGAAACGAAACACACCTGCTTGACTCAAATTACTAATACCGTACTTATTATTTCTTCTATTACAGCTGAGTTTACAAATACTACCTGCTCTGTGGAAGTCATTTATAACTCTGGGGTGGGTAATGTGAAATGCTATTACTTTAGAAGCTTTTGTTGCTCAATCATGCTTTAGTTGAATTCACATACTGTGTTTCAGAAAACATGGTTTGACCTGTGAAATACGAGAATTCACAAAATACCCCAAAATTATAACATACCTTGAAGAAAAATATATTTGAAAAGAAAGCTGTCAATCAAAAGATTATTACATTGATAAGGGACAAGGCAAGAGGAAAGAAAGTAGTAGAATTAAATTTAAAAGAGAGGATATTTTGGAAAACTACAAATATAACCAAAAAATTTAAAGAAAAGAAAGACTATAATGGAAAAGGTGACTGACTAGTAGTTTTCTGTAGAAATTAATAGGAAGGGTCAGGCGTGGTGGCTCACGCCTGTAATCCCAGTACTTTGGGAGGCCGAGATGGGTGGATCACCTGAGGTCAGGAGTTTGAGACACACCTGACCAATCACCAACACCAACATGGTGAAACCCCATCAGTACAAAAAAAAAAAAAAAAGATAAGAAAAAAGAAAATGAGCTTACTTGTACTTCTAGCTACTTGGAAGGTTGAGGCAGGAGAATCTCCTGAATCCAGGAGGCGGAGGTTGCTGTGAGCCAAGATTGCACCATTGCACTACAGCCTGGGCAATAAGAGCAAAACTCCATCTCAAAAATTAAAATAAAATAAAATAATAATAATAAGAATGTTGATTGGATACTCTAAAAATCCAGAGGTGGAAGCAAGTGAAAAGAATTTTGGTGAGGATTAAAGTAATAGCAATGTGGGAGACAGCTACAAACTAATAAACTAAAACAAAAGGAATATGCATGATGCTTGTAATAGAGATAGAAGAGCAGAAACAAGATACTGCATTGATGGAGGAAATCCACTCTTCAGATATCTGCTGCAACTTCATTTTTCTAAAGCAATCTGCCAAATTTCTGTCTTGTCAGTTTTATGTCTGACACGCAATGAGAAAATATATATGTACTATCGGTGTTTAAACTGGAGAAGATTCAGAAGTATCATGATAGCTGTCTTTAAATAAAGGAAATGTGTAATGTGAGAAAGGGATTACTTAAACAAAATATACAATTCCAGAGTCTATAATTAGGATCAGTGCCCAAAATTGAAGGGGGATTAAATGTAATTTAATACATGTAAAATTGTTATTCATTTTTAATGAGTAGGGATACATAACAATGGAATGGGCTTTCCTTTGGAGAGTAAGATGGTGGTCATGGTGTATTTGTGGTTTGAAAGTTCAAATAGGAGAAATGTCTGTGCTTGAAGGGCATTCATCTTTATTAGAAGTAAAGAAAATGCTGGTATTACTACTAATAATAGTGAAAGTTTATTGAATGCTTTTTATAATTCACACACTATTGTAAGCCCTTCGCTTATTTGAGAAGGGTAAAGGTCAGCAGAGAGCTGATGATAATCAGGAGAAAATCTATAAAGGATGGCACTTTAAAAGATCAGGTAGAAGAATTCTTGATGGGGGAGAAATAGTTGTCATTATTGGCTGTTTGAATTAGACAAAAAGGCACTTTCAATATATTATTGAGAAGAGTCTAAGCAAACTTAAAAGTTGGTAAGTACCTTAGCAATAGTAATTATAATTCAGGATTTTAGATGCAATAGTCAAAGATAATGATGGGTTGCAGGAGACTAATTAGAACATGAATTTCTTTTAAAGCCTATTTAGAATTAATACACTCAGATAGATTAAATGAACACAACTGGCTTCTATCACACTTATTATACATGTTTTTCCCTGACAAATACTACTATTTATTTGTTTAAAAGTAATTTATGTGGTATAGTTATTTATCTCAGCACCAAGCTTGACTAGATACTACACTATTTACTTATATGATAACTAAAAATGTATTATCTATGTAATTTTTATTCTAAATAATGGTTCTATGGCACCATTAAATATCAAAATAGGCAAATTATTTATATAAGTGTTGTAGATGGTGTTTTGCCAGAAGCACTTCCATTTCCTTTCCTTTACTTATGAGATATAGAAACCCATTCTGACCACGTCAAATTAAAAACTGAGATGGCATTGTTGTAAAGAATCAACAGACAATATAAAAAAATGTATATGGAAGGAAATTCACTATAGTGCAGAGTCACAGGAACCGAATGTAAGAAACAAAGTATCCGGAAGCAAATTATTTTAATTTATCATTTTTCCAGAAAGTTATTTTTTGTTTATTTCTATATAACCAACTTACTTAGCTTCCATTTCATGAACACCCTACACATAGAAAATAACAATGGAAGGTAACAGAAGTGTTCCTGAGAGGAGTATCTAAAGAATGAGCCTAATAAAAGTAGATTGCTTATATATCATTAAAGATATAAATTGTGACAATTGTTGTCACTTATATAATTAGTAGTAACATAGCCGAATATATTTTTTAATGAGGCAAATGTAATTTCTACTTCTAATGTTTTTCCTTCAGGGATTACATATACTTAGTAATTCTTCCTGTGGACCACAAGTTTTATCCAAAAAAATATTTTTTTCATTTCAAAATGTTGCATACACCCTCTATAAAATCTTAGATTTTGGACTGCACCCAATATCCTGTGAATAATTAATTAAGCATAAATTGATGCCTTGAGATATTTTTAATCAATAAGTATATGAAATATTAATTTCTAAAGAAAGATATCAGAATTTGTGTGATGTTTCCCTCCTTGTTTTCAACTTTTATTATGATGGTAGGACCCACGTATTTAGGAATGAGGACTTAAAATGCTAGATATTAAACAATCTGACTTTAAGCATAAATAAATCTCTCAGACTGACAAGTCATTTTTTCGGGAAATACTGTTTAAGCTACTGTAACCTATACTTAACAGATGCTCTCTAGAGATATGTCAACTAGTCCAGAAAGCCAATTAATGAGAGAACAATTTTCAATAATGTATTATTTAAAGTCGTAACTATAGCAACTACATAGTTTCTTTTGTTTTTTCCCCCCTTGGCAAAAACATGAATGCTCATGATTCACTGGTCTTTTTATTTTCTGGCTTTCATGTTACTTTAAAAAAATGTCTTACTATTTTATCCTTTAATTTGATAAAGGCTATCTACACAAAAGTAAACACAGTATTTTATAGTGAAATGTTGAAAGCATTTTCTTACATATTAGGAGCAAGACACAGATGATTGTTATCACATTTTCTTTTTTTTCAATTTTGGGTGTTCGTTGCAGAGGCAAATAAGTAAATCCTATGCAGACTGAAAACAAAATCAACAACCAAAATAATAAGCTTTCGTCAAACTGTTGAATACAGTCTGAATTTCCTCAAACTGTTGGATACAGGCTTAATAGTCAAACAGTAAAAGCATTCTCTACAAATTTTCATTAAGTTAAAAATGAAAAAAATAAAACCTGATTTCAAATAACAAAAATACAAGTTATTTAGAAATTTACCATACAAAAGCTGTGCAATGAACACAAAACAACAAACACAAAACTAAATAAATAATCTACCATATTCATGGTTTGAAATATTCAATAATAAAAAATATAAATCCTTTCAAAATTGATCTATAGATTCAATGCACTTCTAATCAAAATTCAATGTATGTGTTTGTAGTTGTAAATGTATATGTCTTTATTTATATTTATTATTTTAACCTGAAGTTTATATGAAAGTGCAAGGAATCACAAGTATTTAAGATAATTTTAAAGAGAACACTTGCCCTACCAGGCATGAAGATTTTTGGTAAAGGTGTAGTAATCAAGAGAATAGAGTGTTGGTGAAGACATACAGAAACAAATGGAGAAAAAACATAACATATTTTATATAAGTGGACTAATGGAACTTTTTATCATGTTGTCCTGGAATACATAATTATCTCTATGTAAACAGAAAGATCGAGATTAAATTTCTTCTTTACATCATGCACAAAAATAAATTCTAGGTAGATTAAAAACATAAACATGAAAAGAAAATGTTTACAATTTTAAGAAGGCAATGTAAAAGGCATTTTTTGCAACATCAAAAATAAAATGGATTTCTGGTTTTTGGAGACAGTCTCATTCTGTTTCCCAGGCTGGAGAGTAAGTGATGTGATATTGTCTCACTCCAATCTCCATCTCCCAGGTTCAAGCCATTCTCATGCCTCAGCCTCCTGAGTAGCTGTGAATACAAGCATGTGCCACTACACCTGGCTAGCTTTTTAATCTTTTGTATAGATGGGGTTTCACCATGTTTGTCGGGCTGGTCTCGAATCCCTGGCCTAAAATGATCTGCCCACCTCAGCCTCCTAAAGTGCTGGGATTACAGGTGTAAGCCACTGTGCCTGGACAATAAATGATTTTTTAATAGGTAGAAAAGCGAAATCATGAAGAAAATAATTGTGAAATGCAACCTCCTTAAAATAAAAAAAATTATGTATGAAAGTACACAATAAAAACAGGTAAAGTCATGCCCCTTTTGCAACATGTATAAAATATTTCCAGAATATTAAAAGAACTTCTAGAAGTCTGAAACCCTTCCTCATGAATTTAATGAAAGTTAATTATAACATTTTAGCAAATGTATAAGCCTTGAATAGAAACATAGCTAAGCATTAGCCAGCTTTACCTTTAGCTCACTTTCTTATAGTTGCTCACTGCTTGAAAGTCATGTACACTCTGTCAGGAGACACCAACTCCCCTTAATTGTCTCTATAAATAACGTCTTAAGTGTTAGAAAACTCATATTTTTCATTTGAGATGATTTCCAGATCCTGCATTCCAACAGATCTGTGGATACCAGCTAGAAACACAGTTTCAGGAGAAACTGACTCAGCACAAGAATGCAGTCTTCATCTTTATAATTTCATCCTGCATGCTCTGATCTATCAGTGACCCATATGCCTCAAACTCCTACTCATCACGAACAATTAAAAACCCAGCCCTATACTCAAGTAGGTGAATTTAAGGTTTCCTCCCACCTCCTCAGTTGTCTTATGATTATTAAATATTTTCTCTGCTGCAACTCCTGTTGTTTCAGAGTATTGGTATGTTACTGCACATCGGGCAATCAAATGTGGGAGTCCTCTAACAAGTCTATACAAGAAAGATAAAAATCTATTCATAATATTGGCAAGAATTTTGCACATGCATGGCGTAGAAAAGAAGATCTAGTTGGGACACAAATATGTGCAGTGTTATTCAAATAAATGCAAATATAATTACTGTTTAAAATATGCTTTTTTTCAGAAAGGTAATGTAAATGACATGTCTTCTGACTAAATATATGCTTGAAATTGTCCCATTTCTTCTAAGATTTAATTGTGTAAATAATTAGCCTTCACGTATTTTCTTTATATAGATAGCCTAATTTTTTAGTCTGAATGATTTTATAATTTTTTCTGTATTCACACAATTTAGAAATATTATGGAGCTGTGACTTATTTGACAGATACTGTGCTTTTAAAATAAAGATTTAGATATCTTATACTCAGAAATTTAAAAGTATATTTTTTCTTAGATTATTTATTTTGCCCTCAGTCCCATTCTTTCCATTTGCAATCCTATATGTAAGATTTCCTAAATTAGTCCTCCTCATTTTCTTCCTAACTTCTATCTCCTTTTGTTATATTATTCTTGAAATTGTGAGATTTTCCTGGATTTCTCATTTATTTAATTCAATTTTTTTCTACCTTATTCAATTTATTACTGATTGCTTTTTAATGAAAACCTACAATTGTAATTTGCCTTTCCAAGAACTTCCTCATTTTGGTACTACTCCATTTCATAAGAACCAGCTCTGGATTTACCAATGAAATGTTTTCTAATTTTCTTAAAACAAAAAAGAATTATCTTCTTTTTCTTGTAATGACTATTTTTAGAGAGTATCTTTTGCTCTCATTCTCATTTTGTCCTATTCTTTTCAATGCTGAATGTTGCTGTATTTTTGGATTTGTTTCCTTTTCCTTCTTATACATAGAGAGGTCTCATATATGAGCACTGGTAGAGCTGGATACTTATTACTGACCAATTTCTTTAGTTTCAAAACAAGTGTAAATATTTAAATACATTGCAAAATCCATTTTGTCTGTGAAGTATTAAATTTCCTGGGGAGTGTTTGTCTTTGTGCAAGAAGAAATAGTTTTCGAACAGAGATAATTTTTTCTCTGTTAGAATCAATCTATATTTTAATTAGGCATTGAACCCCAAGGATAGATAAAGTAATCTCCTGTCTCTGACTGGCTAACTTGTATATGTGCACTTCTGTGTTTTCCCATCTCCACCCAGTAAGCTGTTTCTGTGAATGTGTTTCCAGATCCCTACAGATTAAGTATTGATTTAGAGGCACAAACAGGGCCACAGACTATTAATATACCCTGTTTCCCAGACCTTCTAATCATGTCTCCACTTATAAATAAAATAATGACTGTTGTAATTTTATCTGTGTGGCAATTTAATTTTAGACTTTTAGATCTCTAATGATTGATAGAATTACATTATAATCTTGATGACAAAATTGCAGGCAATTCCATTAATTTCTATATGTGTTTCTGCCACATTTTTTAAAACATATAATGTAGTCTCAAAACATTTTTCTCAATTTTGGTGTTTACTTTTAGTGCATATATTTAAAAGAAAATATTAAGAATACCTTATTCATAATTTTGAATCTAGTATTATTTTACATGGGGAATCAATATTGACATTATAGCACTATTTTAGTTTATTTTAATCACTATGGAAACCCCCCCCCTTTTTTTTTTTTTGAGATGAAGTCTTGCTCTGTGGCCCAGGCTGGAGTGCAGCACCACGATCTCAGCTCACTGCAAGCTCCGCCTCCGGGGTTCACTCCATTCTCCTGCCTCAGCCTCCCGAGTAGTTGGGACTACAGGTGCCCGCCACCTCGCCCAGATAATTTTTTTTATTTTTAGTAGAGACGGGGTTTCACCGTGTAAGCCAGAATGGTCTCGATCTCCTGACCTCGTGATCCGCCCACCTCTGCCTCCCAAAGTGCTGGGATTACAGGCATGAGCCACCGCGCCCGGTGGAAACCCCTTTAAAAAAAAAAAAATAGGTTTTTTTAAGAAGTTTTAAGTTAGTAACAAAATTAAGCAGAAGATACAGAGATTTCCCATCTATCTCCTGTCCCACCAAGTATGGCCTCTCCCATTTTCAACATTCTCAACCAGAGTCATGCAACATTTGTTACAACTGATGAACCTCCATTTATATGTAATTATCGTTTCCATTAGGGTTCATTCTTGGTATTGTACGTTCTGTGGGTTTTTACAAATATATGCTAACATATATTCACCATTATAATATCGTACAAAGTATTTTCACTACCCTAAAAATCCCCTCTGCTCCACCCAGTCATTCCTCCCTCCCACTAACTCCTGACAACCACTGATCTTTCTACTGTTTCCTTAATTTTGCCTTTTCCACAATGTTTTATTATAATCAGAATCATACATTATGTAGTGATATGCATTTAAGGTCCCTCCATATCTTTTCATGGCTTAATAGCTCATTTATTTTAAGCACTGAATAATATTCCACTATCCAGATGTACCACAGCTTATTTATTCATTCACTTACTCAGGGTCATCTTGGTTGCTTCCAAGTTTTGGCGATTATGAATAAAACTGCTATACATATCTATGTGCAGGTTTTTGGGTGGACTTATGTTTTCAACTTAAAATGTATGTTTTCAACTCCTTTGGATAAATACCAACAAGTGTAATTGCTGTATAGTATAATAAGAGTATGTTTTGTTTTGTGAAATATTGCAGAAATGTTCTCCAAAGTGACTATACCATTTTGCATTTCCATTAGCAATGAATGAGAGCTCCTTTCACTCAACATCCTCACCAGCATTGGGTGTTGTCTGTGTTTTGAACTTTGGCCATTCTAATAAGTATATAATGATATCTCAGTCTTGTTTTAATTTGCTTTCCCTAATGATATATGATGAAGGTTGTTTTTTGTTTATTTGGAAGTGTTAATGGAATGCACTATTGGTTTAGGGTTATCATTTATATGTAGCTTATTCCTGAATTTTAGTTATAACTTAAATTTATATTATTTTATATTTAAATGTGTATTGTAACCATTTACATTAATTTTCAGTTAGAAATAGTCATGGCTGGCAGTAGTGCATTTTGATTAAATTAGACATATGCACACATATTCAAATTCTGGATTTGCCATTTACCATTGACTTTTTTTAGATTAACTTCACTGATGTTTCAGGTACATCTTCTGTAAAATGAAGAAAATACCGCTGGTCATATTGTTTTGTGGAGTAAATAAAGAAATTACAGAATATAAATTGAGTGTTACTACATTCTTTCTGTGTCTTTTGTTTAGTTGTTTTGTTTAGTTCTGTCTAGTTGTATACTGATTTTTAAAATTTTGTTTTTATTTACCTTGGTTTTGCTTGTTTTTATGTAAGATATTTTGTTCATTTATAGCTTCTACATATATTGTAAATTTGGTTTAAATACTTAAAATTCTTTAAACAAAGTAATTCAAAATCATTCTTTAATCCACATCTTGGTAATTATAAAAATTAAGGAGAAAATTATTAATTCTTTTTTTTTTTTTTGAGACGGAGTCTCGGTCTGTCGCCGGGGCTGGAGTACAGTGGCCGGATCTCAGCTCACTGTAAGCTCCGCCTCCCAGGTTCCCGCCATTCTCCTGCCTCAGCCTCCGGAGTAGCTGGGACTACAGGCGCCCGCCACCTCGCCCGGCTAGATTTTTGTATTTTTTAGTAGAGACGGGGTTTCACCGTGTTAGCCAGGATGGTCTCGATCTCCTGACCTCGTGATCCGCCCGTCTCGGCCTCCCAAAGTGCTGGGATTACAGGCTTGAGCCACCGCGCCCGGCCTGAAAATTATTAATTCTTGCTAAGTAGGACAATTGAGTTTGTAGTCCTTTATTCTTTTGTAACTATTGATATAATTTAAAATGTTATGCACTATCTCTATTAATTTTTCACAATATTGAAAATATTGTTCTTCCATAATTTATGACAAATTTGTAAATAAGACTGCATTATATCTATAAAAATTATTCATATTAACCTGATTCAAAACTGCTTTTGATGTCTACTTCATTATTTGCCTATTTTGTTCTCTTAAAAGCTGAAATTATACTTTTGTGTGTAATAACATTATTTTTTCTTTCTCAGAAAGATATATTCGTAAACATATTTATTTACTTTACACATAGACTACTTGAGTGATTACCGAATTCTGGGGTTTCAAAATATTTGGTATTTTAAAAGAGAAGCCGGTTTTACATTTGCATTTCTCTTTAATTTAATTGTATATTTTTCAAAGTCTATTTTCTGGTTGGATTTTTATAGAGTTTTAACTTCTTCATTATGTAATCCAAGATCTTTGTTTGATATTTCTAGCTGTTGACCTTTATATGTGTAACTGGTACACAATAAAGATATTTGATAAGTACTTTCAAGATCCATTTATAAGTCAGAAAATACTCTGCTCGTGCAATTTTACCATTTCTTATGGTGTATTTCCTTTGCATGCTTAATTAGGATTCTCAATTATCCAGACACTTAATCTTTTTTCTTTGTATTTTATATAAAGCATTTCTGTCTTTGTTATTTTGAGATTTTGTGCTTTTACATATACTCTGCATTCTAGAGACGTTCCTCTTCCTCCTCCAGGAGTTTAAAAGGGAAAGACTGTATTTTTCCATTTGCTATTCACTCTTTCTTTTAGGACTTCTTATGAAATATAGTAATTAAAGAAACTCTACAGTGGTTGTTGATTAACTTTATATGATAAACTTTATTTCCTTTACAATGGTTTTATTTTTACAGGAAAAGTGTGAAGATAGGACAGAAGGTCCTCATAGAGACCATCTCCAATGCCTTCTATGATTAAGAGCTAACATTAGTATCATACATTTGTCATGATTAATGAAACAATATTGATACATTGGTATTAATAAATGTCCATACTTTACATAGATTACAGTTTTTACTGAATAACTTTTTGCTGCTCTAGTTATTATTTGAGATAAACAATCTATAAGATGGTATACATTTTAACCCACAGATTTCTTATGAGGATGACATGAAATAATTAATGTAACATGTTGCACAACCCTAATGAGGCACATTGAGCAAGTGCTGGCTCATTCGTTTTCCTAAGCAGTGGTCAACCAAATGAGAAACTTGTGCTCTATGGATTATGCAGGAAAATCTACTTTAGAGGAAAGATTCTATATAAGAAATATCAAAATTTTTATTTTTGTCACATTCGTTTTAATTTTATTTTGTATATCTTATAATAACATAATACATGAATATATTGGTATATATACTTATAATGGAATGCATAAAATAGATTTCTTACAATACTTTTATATTGATAAAGACGCATAATTTTTTGAAAATGGGGAACTCAAACAATGCCTTAGAAGAAACATACCTGGCATCTTAGACAAAATAACTAGGTTTATATAACTGTCTTAGTCTATTCTATGCTGCTAATAAAGACATACCTTACACTGGATAATTTATAAAGGAAAGAGAGGTTTAATGGACTCATAGTTCCATATGACTGGGGAAGCCTCACAATCATGGAGGAAGGCAAAGGAGGAGCAAAGGCATGTCTTACATGACAGCAGGCAAGAGAGTATGTGCAGGGGAACTGCACTTTATAGAACTATCAGATCTTGTGAGACTTATTTTCTATCACAAGAACAGTACAGGAAAAACCTACCCCCATAATACTATTACCTCTCACTGGGTCCCTCCTATGACATGTGGGGATTATCGGAGTTACCATTTAAGATGATATTTGGGTGGGAACACAGAGAAACCATATTAATAGCTGTTCAAATATTAATAAGTGTATGACCTGGAACACGTTTTTTAAATTGTCTAAATTTTAGTTTTCAGTTATGTAAGTGGGATGCTACCAACTAAAAGGGGTAATTAAAAGAGAAAATATTAACTAAAAAAGATAATTAAAAGAGATTATAACTGACAATTTTATAATTTCTGTAATTGTGGTTGATTTTATAAGTTGTTAGAAAATAATGAAGTCAAGTATAAAGGTATGATCTTCCTGAGTTGCATTTGCCATAGTAATCTATAGTGAGATGAAACCTAGTAATGTAGATCAATGAAGATATTCAAGATCATAAAAATACTCTAACTATATACTCGTATTTGTTGTTAATAGAAGCTAAACCAAAGATAATTATCTGATTTAATTACTGAAGATTCAGCAATATATAGCAATTTTTTAATGTCTACAGTGACTTCTAGTGTTACAGAGAATAGATGTTAGAGTTCTTTTTTGTATTGCATGCTTAATATCAAAATTTGTAAAGTAAATTCTTAAAATTGTTTCTTTTTTATATTTTACACATTACTATAAATTCCTAAAATAGTTTGCTTTTAAAGATTTTCAGTTTTTTGATACTTGAAGAAATCTATGTATGCCTATTATCTTTCTAAATATTCTCTTGATCTTAGCAAAATTTAGGTCATCTAAAAGTTCAGCTCACATTACAAACAAAATCATTAAGCTAAATTTAAATGTATTATTCGTGTTGGTATAAATTTTATTCTATATATTTTCATTATAAACACACATGTAGGAGAGTCTTTCTATAGTATCAATACTGAAAAATAAGATTTATTCATTAAAATGTAAGATAACACATGTTACTCAGGGTATTTACTAAGTTAATACATTTATGTAAGAAGAGCTTCATAAACGCCCATGATGTTTAAAGGCCTTGTCAATAGAGTTTTGCTCTCTCAGCTCCTATGCATTCTATGATAATGGACATTAAAGGAGCATATTTTTAGGAGCCAATGTTTTATCCAATGGAATGTTTCATTTGATTTGTTACATGGAATATTAAGATCATTAGGTAAGAAGACTTCTACTTCTGACCTAGGTGGAATACCAGGGACCAAGTTGACCCCTTTACCTGAAGCAACTTTTAGAATAGAAAAACAGACAAAATATATAAGAAACGATAATTCTCAAGATTATTGGCAATCAGGTCACAAAATCTCCAAGAGACAGGAAGCAAAAGAGTTTCAGCTACACAACTACTCCAGAGTATTGGCTAAGGTAACTTTCTTTCTTTTTTTTTTTTTTTTTTTTTTTTTTGAATTTTTTTTTTTGAAAATCCTACTTGCCTATTACCTTACTATATTATCTTTCCATATCTACCTCAAAGGCCAAAAAGCAACGTCATCTTTTGGTAGCTATAAGTGTCTGCTCTAGCTTATGCTTTGTCTTTCCAATGAACTTCCAGGGGATTTTGGATTACATCAGTCACATGCACTTTTATGGTCTTATCTTATGGTTATTTTGTCTCACATTTATTCCCCCTTTATTTCATGTAGGGTCATCCTTATTAAATTGTGAGCCTATTTATTATATAAATGTGTATTTCTCACAGCTTGAACTTGTCTTTTCATTATATTTAGCAAGTAATAATAATAATAAAATAACTGTTAGATTATAGAACCTACTAAGGACTTCTAAGATTAGTTTTCCTGGCTAACAATTCATTTCAGTCTTACAAATAACTATCTATCTCATCTATAGCTATACCCACTCCATACGTAATCCCCATAAATCACCCCTGAAACCATTCCATATAAACATGGAACCTAAGTTCATGCTTCCTGGTTACCAAAAATAGATTCATTCCAAAGAAAAATTCATTGGCCCCACACCAATCTCTTTCTTTCAAACTTATTTTCACCTTGAACACTACCTATATTGAAATTATGGTTTACTACAGCTTTGCCCTAAATCCTCTATTTTTACTCTATAAGAAAATTGAAGAGTTCAACTGTTCAAGACAATAATCTCAGTTTCCTCATCCAGTGTTGTGGATAATGACACCTCGCCTTTGTCTTGTCAAGACTTGAGCAGTAAAAAAAAAAAATTCAGCATTTAATTTTAGAGTAATTTGAGAATATAAGAACATAAGTGAAGTGTTGATTGGTTAACATTTTTCTCATGAAGCATGCTATTAAATATTTTTATCATCACCATTTCTGGGACGCTGTTAAAAATTCTTTTTGGTAGACTACAAATAGGGTGCAGTGTATACTGCTCTGATGATGGGTGCACCAAAAATCTCACAAATCACCACTGAAGAACTTAATTATGTAATGAAACACCACCTGTACCCTAATAACCCCTGGGAAAAAAAGAACTCTTTTTGGAATAAACTGTAAACTGTACATATCTTTGTCAAAAAATTGTAATTAACTGTAAAAATTATGTAATATCAATTTTAGAAATATGTATACATTTTGCTGCTCTGATTTTAAGACAAATAGGGAATTAAATTTGGTAGATAAATGTACATTAACCTTGTACTAGCTATTTCAATTTTTAGTTACCATACTGTGAATAGCTTTAATAGAATATATGATTAAAGTATTCTTAGCATTCTTTTTTTACTTTAGAAATAGCTACTGTGAAATGTAAAAATGTACTTTAAAAAGCTGCAAACATTAATCAAAGCTAGATCATAGCAGATATTTTTGTATGGGCAGGAATCTTTCTGTTAGTTTAAAGAAAAAAAAAGAACTTGTTTTACGAAGTAGAAATGCAAAGTTAGGATTATTGTTTCAATCTAAATAAATCACATACTTATTAGAAATACAGTAAAGGAATAAATAGCATACTTTAAACTGTGCAATAATACATATGAATCTCTGCTACTGGTTCTGAGTATATGCTATGCTTTTGATTCAGCTTGATTTAGAGAGTCACCTAAATTCCTAGTCTGATTTGTATACCTCTCCCGTGACGACCCTAGGAATCTGCAATACTTCTATCACAATAAACTTAACGTTACCTCTTTTAGCTTTATGTCCCCAATATGAGGCAGTACTGCCAAGGAGTAGATGCTTAATACATAATTAATAAGTAAATGAATTCATTTCATAATTTATAAAATAAAATAAGCATATCATAAAGAAAAAGTATAAGAAAGTTTTGCCTGTCAATTTTCCCATGTTTATAAATATAATAAAAAGCTACTACAAACCACTGCTCAGTGAAATCAAAGAGGACACAAACAAATGGAAGAACATACCATGCTCATGGATAGGCAGAATCAATATTGTGAAAATGGCCATACTGCCCAAGGTAATTTATAGATTCAATGCCATCCCCATCAAGCTACCAATGAGTTTCTTCACCGAATTGGAAAAAACTGCTTTAAAGTTCATATGGAACCAAAAAAGAGCCAGTATTGCCAAGACAATCCTAAGTCAAAAGGACAAATCCGGAGGCGTCACGCTACCTGACTTCAAACTATACTACAAGGCTACAGTAACCAAAACAGCATGGTACTGGTACCAAAACAGAGATATAGACCAATGGAACAGAACGGAGCCTTCAGAAATAATGCCACACATCTACAACCATCTGATATTTGACAAACCTGAGAAAAACAAGAAATGGGGAAAGGATTCCCTATTTAATAAATGGTGCTGGGAAAATTGGCTAGCCATAAGTAGAAAGCTGAAACTGGATCCTTTCCTTACTCCTTATACGAAGATTAATTCAAGATGGATTAGAGACTTAAATGTTAGACCTAATACCATAAAAACCCTAGAAGAAAATCTAGGTAGTACCATTCAGGACATAGGCATGGGCAAGGACTTCATGTCTAAAACACCAAAAGCAACGGCAGCAAAAGCCAAAATTGACAAATGGGATCTCATTAAACTAAAGAGCTTCTGCACAGCAAAAGAAACTACCATCAGAGTGAACAGGCAACCTACAGAATGGGAGAAAATTTTTGCAATCTACTCATCTGACAAAGGGCTCATTTCCAGAATCTACAAAGAACTCAAGCAAATATACAAGAAAAAAACAAACAACCCCATCCAAAAGTGGGGAAAGGATATGAACAGACATTTCTCAAAAGAAGACATTCATACAGCCAACAGACACATGAAAAAATGCTCATCATCACTGGCCATCAGAGAAATGCAAATCAAAACCACAATGAGATACCATCTCACACCAGTTAGAATGGCAATCATTAAAAAATCAGGAAACAATAGGTGTTGGAGAGGATGTGGAGAAATAGGAACACTTTTACACTGTTGGTGGGATTGTAAACTAGTTCAACCATTATGGAAAACAGTATGGCGATTCCTCAAGGATCTAGAACTAGATGTACCATATGACCCAGCCATCCCACTACTGGGTATATACCCAAAGGATTATAAATTATGCTACTACAAAGACACATGCACACGTATGTTTATTGCGGCACTATTCACAATAGCAAAGACTTGGAATCAACCCAAATGTCCATCAGTGACAGACTGGATTAAGAAAATGTGGCACATATACACCATGGAATACTATGCAGCCATAAAAAAGGATGAGTTTGCGTCCTTTGTAGGGACATGGATGCAGCTGGAAACCATCATTCTTAGCAAACTATCACAAGAAGAGAAAACCAAACACCGCATGTTCTCACTCATAGGTGGGAACTGAACAATGAGCTCACTTGGACTCGGGAAGGGGAACATCACACACTGGGGCCTATCATGGGGAGGGGGTAGGGGGGAGGGATTGCATTGGGGAGTTATACCTGGTATAAATGATGAATTGATAGGTGCTGACGAGTTGATGGGTGCAGCACACCAACAAGGCACAAGTACACATATGTAACAAACCTGCACGTTATGCACATGTACCCTAGAACTTAAAGTATAATAAAAAAAAAAAAAATAAAAAAAAAAAAAAAAAAAAAAAGCTACTGGAAGCATCTACTAAGGCAAATCCCAGGGTACAGAGATGTAAAGAAAGTGGCCTCTGCTCTCCAGTTTTTAATCCAATAGCACAACAGAGACACAATCCACACACAGCAATGGTGCAAGACATTACACATAGTGTTGATATGGGTGTTGGTCCTGCCTGCCTCCCTCTCTCCCTGCCTTCCTTTCTATCTTTTCATTTTAAGAGACACACAGCAAATGGAGAAGAAATTTGAAGAAGGAAAAAGTGACTACTCATTGAGGTAATCAGAGGGTGCTGTTGAAGCATCAAGGTTGCTACCTAGAGGCAAGAGTGGGAAAGAAGTAAGGATTGGCATGAACAAAGCATTGCTGGCAGAATAGGGAGCACACACTTCTGGTACAGGGGGCAGCACAGATGTTGAAAGGCAGCAGAGATGAGAAGATTGTGGCCAGAAATCCAACCAGGTTATAGGGACATAAGGAGCGGGTACTTCAGCAGTGAAAGAAGGATAACTGGGATGTCATGGAGCAGTGCTGTGTGGTGCCCATCAGAAGAGGAAGTGAGAGCGTCACCCAGGGAATAGAATGTAAACAGCCAAGCCCTCTGGCTATTACAGTGAAGCACAACAGAATATATTACATGTGTTATTTTGATTAGGGGCATATTTTAATGCTTTATTAATTAGCGATGAAAAGGAAAAAATACAATTTTGATGCTTCATTGACTTCAAACTTTTATGTGACACAATTTACTTTTAACATGATAATTATGGAAAAACATGTTTAGGAAAATAGTAAAAGAAACTTGGGTGAGATAAACTAAAAATCAGCAAAGGCTGATATGATGAATGGTTTGAATATTTGTGTCTCCTCAGAATTCATTCATTTATTGAAACCTAATGCCCAGTGTGCCAATATAGAAGGTGGGGCCTTCAGGAAGTGATTAGCCTATCAGGGCAGAGACTCCAGAGAACTGGCTGCACTCTTCCACTATGTGAGCATGCCATGAGTAGGTGACATCTATGAACCAGAAAGCAGGCCCTCACCAGACACTTGGCACATCTGTAAGTGTCTTGATCTTGGATCTCCCAGCCTCCACAACTAGGAAAAACAAATTTCTATTGTAAACTACCCAGTCTAAGGTTGTCACAGCCCAAAAACACCAAGATAGCTGTTTACTTCTTATTTGACCCAAGTAAAGCTTATAGTAGTTTTGAACTTATTTGCTTAAAAATAAGGACACCTATGGAAAATAACTATTCTCCTTCATATCACATTTGTTATGTTAATTTTACATAAACACTTCACATACCAATAGTAAGAGGTAATGTTCATATTTTATCAACACATCTATATGTAAATAGTATATATTTAGTATATTGGCTATAAATAATGTCTTAGTCTTATGAATAATTTGAAATAAACTCATTTGACATTGCCTGAAGTTTTTGTTCATCAATCAGTTTTCTGTGAGACATCATTATTCTGTGAGATAAATTCATGTAACTCACAGAAACTAAACTGACAGAAAGTTTAGTTTCTGTGAGTTACATGAATTTCCTATGCCCTTCAGAATAAAAAGATAGAAATGTTTCCATCATGCTAAGATGATGGAACCCCTAAAAAGTAGATAAAATCATTGCTATAGAGTGAACTATATGATCTGCCCAGATTACTGTGGTTCTATCTTCACATTTCCTTTACATTGCCTCATACCTTATACTTGGCATCCATTAATTCCCAGCTGCTCGTGTGCCCTTTGTTATGGCATCCTACTTCCACCTTTTTAGATTTATATTTCCAATTTATCTACCATTACCACTACCATCAATATTTTTCTGCTCTGTGACCTAAAGCTTAAAGTAGCCTTCTGCTTTTCAAGATGACAGCTTATATGGCATTCTTTCTCTTGTGCTCCATGAAACAATGACGAATTTCTTTAATCATCTTCTTCACTCTTCTCTTTCTGTAAATATCTACTAAATGAATGTTTGCTTGGCTTTCAATTCACAGGCCTCTTCTCATGCCATAGTTTTCCTGGAAGACCATTTCATTCTTGTAATTTCCGTCCACCTCTGTTCTTAACGGCCTTTGGTCTTATAGATAGCTGTAGTTCCCTCTTGTTCTCAAACACACATTGCCAGCTTCCTGCTAAGTACCTTTTTAGGTCTCCCTCAGATCCTTCTAATTCAACATGTACAACATTGAATCAAGTGTCTTTATTTACAACTCCATCCTTCCCTTTTCTTCTCTGTCACTATTCCTTCCTCTTTCCTCTTTCACTATTCACTATTCCTTCTCTTTCTTTTCCATTTAACCCCACAAATGTTGAGTGCCAGGGGATATAATAATAACCTAAGCCAAGTTTGGGCATAACAGTCAGATGGAATGACATAATTCTCAACAGACCAATATGTTGATTTAATAATGAATGAAATTGACATAATATAAATGTCAAAAGATAGGCTTCGGTAATACGAACTTGATAATGCTCTCTATTGACTTGCAGAAGCTTGCAATTCTGACAACACTTTGTTTGGACGCCTTTCCAGAAGACCACTTGGAGTGCCTCCTCTCCCCTCTCCCCTTCCTCCTTACCTGCAGGTATTGGGCAAAGGTGTAAATGGAAAATTTGATTAGAGGGTCTCCTTTCATGGTCTGCCAAATTATGAAAGACTTCTAGTTGGTTCAAAAGCTTCTTAGATTAAAAAAAAATCAATCAAAACTATGAAGTTGGAGTCGGCAGAAAAATCCATTTCCCCTAAAATTCCACATTAGTGTTAATTAAATCAGCAAGCCTTGGTTGTTCATGTGCAGCTTTGCGACCCGTCCCCGGTGAGGCTTTTGCAGAGCAAAGCTAGAAAGAACTGTACTACCACATTTTTTTAAAAAAATTAGTAGTTGACACAAATTTTGCAATACTAAAACTTTGAAGCCTGCTGTAAATTCTACCAAACCATTGGCCTGTAAACTTTGTTTAAAGATACAGTGTAAATAACTCTACACCTCTAAGCATAGAGCAGGCCAATTTTATCCCCATTTGTCAAGGGATTCTTGTTAATTACAATCTGTGGGCTGTGTTGAGCTGAAAATGGTTTAACAACAAAGCCTTTTTGGAACAAGCTGGTTGCCCAAGAACTAGAGACCAAGGCTTTATTCCTCTTTCTTTTCTCATCTTTTGCCAGGATCCTGAAACCAAACATTAAATGAAAACACATTCACTATTCTTTAAATGTGCTTTAAATTAACTATTTTTGATTAGATTTGCAATAAATACACTTCTAAAGATTTCAATGTTTATGTCCCCTTAAAGCAAGTGGGATTGTCACTGATAGATTAAATTTGTTATCAGTTTGATACCCTGAGAAAGTTGATGTAATAAAATAAGTCCTGCGGCATTTCATTGACTACTGCTAGAGTCTTACTCATTGGCTATTTTGGGATTAGTTTCAGGAAAGGCAAAGATTAAAGAAATTTAGTGTTTGTTTTAACTTTAGTTTTCTGATAAGGTAAGATTTTCTGAGCATGAAGGCTTATAAAACGTCTTAATGCTGTCTGTCCAAATGTGAGATGTAATGAAAATGTTCAGCCAAGAATTCTGTGGTTTGTCAGTCGTCCTCAATGTAGTTTCCTCTCTTCAGACCTAACAGTCATTCTGAAGCTGCTGTACATTCTTCCCTTCCCTTCTCCATCTATGTCTGCATCCATAAACAATTCACAGTGCTCTATATGTCTTGAAGTTATAGCAATATCAAAATGAATATACTTTTCTTCAATATGTTACTGAAATTTACTCATGTTGACATTCATATTTAGTGTGTTATTCATTCTCCCTCTCAAATTTAGTTTCCGATTTACAAACACCTATCACTTATTTATCCATTTTCACATTTGTGGGAAATTAGGCTGTTTTCAATCCCATGTAAGCATTGTTATCCTGAACAACTTTGTATGTGTCTCCTTGTATACCTGAGTAGTGATTCCTGTATGGCGTGTTCTCAGAAGTGGGACTGCCATGCACATTTCCATGTTCACCTTTATTGATATTTGGTGGCCTATGTTTTTCAGGCCTTGAGGTTCAGAAATATTATCTTCTTGGTTCTTGGTGTGTTTGGTTACACTAAATATGTTTTTTCTTTGCTCTTTTGCTTGCTTTTAATAAAGATCTGTTTTGTTTTCATTACTATTTCTTTACTTTATTTCATTACTATTTGTTTCATTACTATTTCTCTCCAAATATTTGTTTTGTTTTGTTTTATTGGGGGGAGATCAGTATATGTCTGATATACTTTTCCATTGCTTTGCTTTCAATTTTTGTGTCATTATGTTTAAATGTGACATTTATATATAACCTAGTAGATTTTTAAAAATCCAATCTGGGAATTTCTGCCTTTTTAGTGGCCAATTTAACTCACTTAACTTTGTCATGATTACTAACATATTTGGAATTTGGAGTTCCAGATTTATTTGAAATTAATTCTTCTTATGTTCTATCTTCTGTATATGATGAGCTTTCTTTGCTGCTGCTGAGCCTTTGCTTTTTGCTATTTGCATTTATCAGTTTTTTTTATTTTTCCCTTTCTGCTACCCCACAATTAGTATAATTCTTGAACCTACATAATTGAATTAAATCTAAAACATATCAAACATTTTCCCCTCTGTTATGAAGAATACACAGACTTGAGAACATTTTAACTGATTATATTCCTCTGTGATATTTTTTCAGGTATTTTATATGCATGAATTTAATGTCCTCAGTTAGTTGCAAATTTTATTATACACGATTTTCACAATTGCTTCACCTTTGCTTTTAGTGTAACACCTTGACATTCTGGGTTTAATTTCCTTTTTTTTTCAGAAATTTATGTTTAGTTGTTAAATAACTAAGTTTATATGAGTAGTAAGTGCATAGGCTCTGTTCTTTGGTCTGAAAATACACTTTTCCTTCAGTTTTTATGATAATTTATAAGGTATTATATTCTACTTTTACAACTGAAGCACATTGAAGAGAGCATTCCATTGACCTCACTTGTTGCTTTAGGGAAAATTCCTCTCAATTCAGCATTCTTCTTTGGAGGTAATTTTTATTTTGTTGCTCTTCATATTTTCTTCTTTTCTAAACTATTTGTAATTTCACTGCAACAGGTTTAGGTCTTACTTGATATTTATTGATTCTATTGGAACTCATGGTTTTTCAATATTTATGACTTTCAACATTTCTGGAAGATTCTCAGCCATTTTCTCATTAAATAATAATTATTTCTATATATTCTTCCTGGGTCTCATATTTAACCCATGTGTTAAATTCTCATTCTAATTTCTATGTCTTAACTGATCTTTCATATTTTTTATCACCCTTTCTTTGTGCTGAATTATGGGTTCTTTTTTCAGCTCTAGCTTTCATCCATTGAGTGTTTAATTGCAATGGTATTTTTTTCATTTCTACAAGTTAATGTTTTATGATTCTTTTCTAAGCTTGCTTCTTTTCTGCTTTTAAAAAGATTTTGTTACGGTTTCTAACTCTTCTTTCGTCACTTCAGTAACTTTAAATATACGTATTTTATAGTCTTTTTCAAAACCACTCTTATATTGTAGCCTACAGGTTATTATGCATGTTGCTTCTCACTCATTGGATCCACTCCATGTGGATCCAATGTGCTTTTAAGTTTTTTTACATTTTGACCTAATTTTTAGTTATTATTATTTTTTAATTATAGAGTAAATTTTCTTTGAGTTTTTACTTTCCTGTAAGTCATCCAGGGCTTTCACTGACTTGAGATCTGTTTAAGAAATAATCATCATTTTAGAATTTTAGTTTCCATGCCCTTGTGTAAATTTGAACCCTGTTTCTGTGCTGGTGTAAACTTAGTGTTTTTTGTTTGTTTGTTTGATGTCTGTGCTTAAACAGTTTAACAAGTTTCCTGGCCTCCTCAGATAAAGTTTAAAATTTTCAATTTTACTTATGCGTTCTTTCCAGGTCTTACTCTACTCATCCCTTCTTCCCACTGATATCTTTCTGTTTTCACCTCCGCACTCTCTATTCCAGTTGTGTTTTACTTTTTTTAGTTTTGATTTGCCAAGCTCCCTCTTGCTTCTGGGTTTTTAAACGGTTGTTTCTACTTCATATACTATTCCTTTTCCCTTCTTTTCCTAAGGTAATTAGGAAATCTTAAGCCTTATGTAATATTCTCTGATATAGACAGTCTAGAGTTTTCATGACCCATGTGCTTCCTAAAACTTACCACCTGTCATTGTAATAACCTATTTTTCTTCCTTGCTAAAATGAATGTCTGTCATATTTACTACCTTGTACAAGGCAACATTTCCATATATAGTAAATATTCAATACTATTTGTTGTATGAAACAAATAATTGCACATATTGGATAAATGAATGAGTAATGGCTTTAGTTTCCTTTTGTTTTGGGTGGACACATCATACATACTCTTGAATCCAATTATGCTTGCAATTCACAAAAATCCCAATCTAATTTCGTACATATAGTTGCTTACCTTGTTCTGTATATAAAATATGTTGAAGAAATTTATGTGAATTTTTATATCTAGTTCCTATATTGTGGGAATATATTATCTACAGATTCCTGGATTTAATTTGTGTCTCGGCAATTTGACTAAAATGATTGGTTCTGGTGGTCAGAATTTGATGCCATATGGATTCTCAATGATCCTCTAAACTTGTGCAATCTTCCTTGTGCCTTGGCCCAACTTTGGACTGATCCCATGCCTAGATCCTGCCAATTAACTGCATTCTGAGCATAACAATGGAGAAGCTGGAACCATCTTAATATTTATTGTACCAAGTTTAATTTTTAATGATAATTTATGAATATGGGCGAGAGAAGTAGATTATCTTACTGGAAAAAACTAAAATAAATTCTCCCTGAAGAGAATGAAAGCCATCCTAGGTAGAAGATGAAAGAAGGCAAATACTGCATACATCATCCTCAGTTGGTACTGGCATGCCACTGCAGGAAAAAATTCTGAAACAGAATAACAGAAGCAGTCCTCATGCTGCTTTACCAGTGGGTGTCTGTGGATGAGCTGTCAAGAACACTTGGCCTGAGGTTCTAGGAGAAAAGAAAGCAAATAAAAATCAGTGTTTATCAGCTTACATTTTTTAAGGATGAGGTATTGAAACCCTTTATTTTTCACAATTATTCAACAATAGATAAAGATATAAAATATGTGCTATAAATAGAAATATCTGTATATGTATGTGTGCACACACACACACATACACACACACATTTGAGCCAGGTTTCCAATAAAAATTTGGGAATCTTTCATAAGAGAGATAATGTTATATTTTTCAGAACACTGTTGTTTATGAAAGAAACCATACCCCAGTGAAAGTATTCTATGTATGTACTTTGCCCAGTTACCTAAAGAAAGGAAAAGAAATAAAACAAAACAAACCTGTGGCTGAATTTTGCTTTTAAAGAATTGGGAATACCAACAGAAGCAAGTTTATAAATTGTCTATTCTGTTACCTTGTTCAGAGTAAATATGTTCTTGACTTTAGGATTTTAAAGTCCACCTAGCTATAACCTTATGTTAATAAACAGGAGATATAAATTTGATTATAGCTTAGTGTTCTTTAACCTCCACATGTTACTAGCAAGCCATGTTTAAAACATCACATTTTTTTGTAGTGGAAAAATATCCAATGTCTGAATTTCTTATAAAATTGGGAGCGGTAGTATTAAGCAGAAAGCCAGACATTTGGATAAAGAAATATGCACAATAAGGAAACTGATATACTTCTCTTCAAATGCCCCTAATACTCATGTCAAGATGGCAAAGATGATTTGCTCCGTGGAAATCCTTTGATCACAAATCCAGGCTGATGCCTCATGGGAGATGTGTTGATTTGTTTTTACATAAAATAATATGCATTTTATGGTCGGTTCTTCATTCATTCTGTAGAGAATGCCAGGATACACGGAAGTGCTTTTTGTATGGTATGAATCCATCTGTTTTCTAAACATCACCTCTGTGAAAACTGCTTTTAATTTAGTAAACAAGTGCAATTGCATCATAAGCTTCAAAGTGAAAGGGGCAGTAATGTAATAGTACATCAATATTAGATTAATTTGAGAAATGGAACTTGAGTAACATTGCCAAATCAACCCTGAATTGAGATTCACCGTGTGTGTGTGTGTGTGTGTGTGTGTGTGTGTGTGTGTGTGTGTGTGTGTGTGAGTGAGAGAGAGATTACAAAGGCTGTTGAAGCAAATTGATGTTTTTATTTCTTTTCCTTCCCTTTTTTGCTAATTTCCACTGGAATTAACTTGGAGAAATACAAAATACCAAGGTTTGGCTGAGAATTGTTTGGAATATTTCTGGAATTAGCTAATTTGATGACAGTGTTTGTCCTAGATACAAACATTTTGCCTTAGAGAACACTCAATTTTATTATCAGTTCAGCAATTTCAAGGCCCTCATAAAGCTTAACGCATAGTATGATTTTGGCTACAGTAGCATTTTTGAAAGTGATATCAGATGCCATTAGAAGAAGAATTGACTATTTTTACAGGTAATGTCCCCCAAAATATTTGCGCTCTGATACAAAATTCTTATAGTTGCCTGGGGAAGAAAAATGGTCTTTCTGAATGTCTTGAGTATTTGATAATGCCTACGAGCACCTACTCTGGAGTTAGGTTGCCTGGGTTCCTCTTTTGGCTCAATACGTACTAGCTTTGCATCCTTGTGCCATTAGTCTGTTGTACTTCAATTACTTCCTTTGTGAAATGATGATATTTAAAAGTGTCTATCTAAATGGTTATTGTAAAGATTTATACACACATGGACACACATTCACACACAGAAGGATCCCTAGGCATAGTCCTTGGCAAAACAAACATGGACTCTTAAATAGTTGTTGTTACTTTTTGCTATGTTTAATCAAGCTATTATGATGACAGTTCGTTAGCACTGCAAATAGATTACTTCTTAACTATGACTTGGACACTATTTTTGTTGTATAATTTCATAGAAAAGTCTGACATGTGCTTTTCCTCACTGAACTTAAAGGTAACATTTGCAAAGTGATGAAAGAGTAAATAAAATTATCTCTGATTCTTTATCAGGGAGCCTGAAGTTTTGTATTGATTTCGCCACAGGTGAGTTTCACGGCCTGTGATAATAAATTGATTTGTGGGCTGTCCATGTGGCAACATCTTTGCACATATCCAATTTAACTGACAGTGATGCTGCTCTGGAGACCCCAAGAACTATGGTCTCTGACTTGGGGATTTTCACCCCCGTCATCTCAAATGTCATTTCAGAGACATTCATCATGAGTCTCTGTCACTGGACAAATAATGGTTCTCTGTAATAGTCACTAAAATACACATAGTTTCCCTGCTTGGGTGACAGGTCCTGCTATTGGCTCCTTGAGATTATGGAGAAGTTCAGACCCGTCAAATATCAAATGGGGAAGACATGAGCTGAAATGGCACCATGTATGTCACTGAGGCTGCTGATTAAATGAAGGAATGATATCAGAACAAGACAGCTCTCAGAGCTGCGATGACATTTTTAGAAATAGCAAACAAAACATGGCCCTCTTTCTCTTCGCAGCTTGCAGCAGTTGGAAAAAGGCTTTCACAGGGCAGTTATAACAGGTTAGGTTCTTTAGAATCACCTGTGCATTGAGACAATCGTTCCTTGAAACAAAAGACTTTAAATCTTTGTTCTACCTCCGGTCTTGAATGGAAGTAAAAGATTCAGGATTTCACATCATTGCAAATAATTTCTTCCATTGAGCAATATGACAATGCTTTCTCATTGCTTAAAATGTTGTGTTGCAAATGTTAAGTGGCTTATATTGTTTGAGCTGTGTAGCTTGAGCTATTAGTATTAGGACCCTCTTGACTCGGAGTTATAACCACGCTGGCTATTCAGGGATATATTTTAAAGCTTATCAAGCAAGCAATATTTGCCACATCTTCTGGCAATTGTTGAGGTAGGTGGGTTGCAGTAGAGGCTCCCCCAAATCAGGATGTATTTTAGGGCCCCATATGCCTATTATCTCCCTCTTATTTTGATATAACAGAGCCATTTCTAGTCCATTTCTGTCACAGAGCTCCCAGTCTACCTCATTACATTTATACTCACATGCTCTGAATATCCTAATTAATATGTGGGATAAATGTATTGCCTAGGGGAATAAGGTATGAGATGAGAAATCAGTGTGGTTTTTATTAATGTCATACGATATTTTGTGTCATTCTTTCCTACCTTGTTCTTACAAAGTTAATGTAAGAACAATTTTCAGCTGTTGTTATCATGGCCCCTGCCTTGCCCACCTTCTCTTTAGTTAGGATGACTTTTACTTTGGAACTAGAGTCTGTTCCATCAATATTAACTGCCTTCCAATCTTTCTTGTACCTAACAAAATTATCATGTCAGGTAATCTTAACATATGACCAGAGAGCTATCCAAGAATTGGCTGTTAGAGGCATAACTCTTCCTACAATCCAGGCTTTTTTTTTTTATTTGTTTCCTTCCTTCCTTCTTTCCTTTATACCAAAATTAAAGCACATTTTTGTAGGTCATAAGTTAATTCAAAATTCTAATCCTTAAAAATAATTCTTATCTCCACCTCCAAAATGGAATCAAATTTCAGATGCTGCTACTGAGTGGCTGACAAGAAAACATGAAAACATTACTGGAAATGTAGGCTCTTCTCTTCAATTAAATTGTCTGGAAACTAAAGTAACTTCCACATGCAGTGACCCTTTTCCAGACTAAATACCTAGTGATTTGTCAATAAGGAAGGTAGTATTTGGCCTTGAGTCATCCTTCAATAAGTAAGAAAAGACAGACTTTTCTTACTTTGGTGGAAAATGATTTGATTACAGAAAGAACTCAGGCTTCCTTATTGCATTCTTGTAGATTGTCTGCCACTTAATTTATAAAGCACATTCAACTTTTATGAAGGCAGCTTTCTCTATGCACAGTACATGAGTTTGGTATTTGTGAAAACAAGTCTACCTGGATTCTACCTGGATTCAGCATTCCTTTGAGAATTTAAGAGGTTAGCCAAAGCAGGATGTTTAAATCTACTGATGCTTGCAGTTGGTTCACTTAATAGTCGCTTTTCTTAAATTTTATTCCTGTTAAAATGTCTTCAATACCCCATTTCATCGGGAGATACAATTATTTGTGCATCACAATACTGAAGGCTCCTCAAGAGCAGGCTTATTTTTTTAATTAGTGTCATGTTCATATTAATAATATTCATATTAATACCTATTAATATTCATATTAATATTATTCAAGTAAATATCGAACACACTATTTTTCAACTTATATTTGTTGAGTTGAAATAGATTGAAACTGTCATCTATGTTACAAGAACAATCTTTCATAATTAATGGCTCAAGTGGGAAAGAGATAATTTGCCTTTCTTGAATGTTTTCTGTTTTTGTTGTTTGCATTAAATGAAGGCATGTCTTACTAATTTGGGTTATTTTCCTTTCTCTCTTCCCTCACTGCCCACACATGTTATTAAAGTAAGTCAACTTACAGCTAAAGTGGATACTATTAGTAGCACATTCAAAACTCTAGGGAAGTTCAAGCTCATTCTATCCCCAAGGTAAAGGGAATCTGACTATCTTCAAGTGTATAATTTCTATTCTAGGCATGAGCATTTTTGCCACTGTACTGGGGGGAAACTGTTAGAGAGATAGGAGCATAAGTAAATGCCTCTTCAACCACTTCCACATGACCTTTGATCAACCTGTCTCTTTGTAGCTTGTGTTGCAGTCAGTGGGGGAAAATGATGTGTTGGAGAGAGATGGACACTGCCCATGGAAGGCCAGGAATGAACAAGGATGCAACTCAAGGAGAAAAGAAGTGGGGAAAGCCCCTTAAGACAGAATCCAAATGAGACAGCTGGGACTTTAAAGTCTCATGTGAGATCCAGCCCTTACGTAATGACAACAAAGTACTACCCCACAAAACCACGTTCTCTTACACTCTAGTCCTAGCAGCAACCCATGAGGCTAAAAACTGAGGAATTTCTGGCCTTAGCCTTTTCACTGTGTTCAAATTCTGACAGATGTTTACTATGAGCTAATACTTACCTTACTACTTACTTACTTTCTCAGGAAGTGAGTAGCAGCTCTGCTGAAATGGTGATCTCAGACAGAGGTAAAATGATAAAATATACGAGGAAGCATATCTAGTGTTATATCTGTGTTTTCCTTACATATTTCAAATTTATCTTTTGCTTTGCCCTGTCTTTGTTAAGGTTCTTCTCTCAAACTTTGGTCCTTTTCTTAAAAAATTGTATTATACTGGCTGGGCGCGGTGGCTCTCGTCTGTAATCCTAGAACTTTGGGAGGGTGAGACGGGAGGATCACCAGGTCAGGAGATCAAGACCATCCTGACCAACATGGTGAAACCTTGTCTCTACTAAAAATACAAAAATTAGCTGTGCATGACTGTAATCCCAGCTACTCAGCGGGCAGAGGCAGGAGAATTGCTTGAACCAGGGAGTCGTAGGTTGCAGTGGAGCCGAGATTGCGCCACTGCACTCCAGCCTGGTGACAGAGAGAGACTCCGTCAAAAAAAAAAAAAAAAAAAATTGTGCTATATTGAGTTAACCTGAGGTGACGTGACAAGATTATATTTCAAAGTTATTGTCACAAGTCATTCAGCACTTAGAGGCTGTTTTCAGATCTTTTGGTGTCTTAAAATGAAGCACATAAAAATATACTTACTGATTTATTATGTAAACTTCATGTTAGAAATGTATACATATGGCCAGGTGAGGTGGCTCACGCGTGTAATTCCAACACTTTGGGCAGCCAAGTTGGAAGGATCGCTTGAGTTCAGGAGTTAGAGACCAATCTGGGAAACAGGGAGACCCCCACCTCTATCAAAAAATCAAAAAAATTAGCTAGGCATGGTGGCGCAAACCTGTGGTCCCAGCTACTTGGTGAATGGGTCCCAGCTACTACAGCCTGGGTGACAGAGCGAAACTTGTCTAGGAAAAAAAAGATATATGTACACACCCACCCACACACACACACACACATATATATACACATATATACACACACTATATATATACACACATATATTCACACATGTATATATTATATATCAATAAACAAAAATATAGAACATCAGTTTTGAAAATTTTCATTAAAAGTTACTTTTAGTGCCTTACAAAATGTTTTTAAAAATCCAACATATCCAGAATCCTATATATTTAAGCAGCTTATCCAGTCACTATAAATCTACAGCTGGTTTTAGCAAAGATCAACCTTTCCAATGACTAGATCTTACCTTTCTAAGCACTAGGACATCTACTATCTGTTAAGTGGCTCATTGTATCTTTGCTTCTTTCTTTTTGATTAAGGCAGGGACCTGGAAGTAATTGCCTAATTAAAGCAGTGTTGGGACGATGCAGTAAGAAGAGTGGAGTCGAATTAGCTAATGGTTCTCAATCTTGGCTATATAATGGGAATTATTATAGGAGTTTTAAAAATAGATCCTACCTCCAGGGATTCTGATGTAATTGATATGGGGTGTGGCCTGGGCCTTGGGATTTTAAAAGCTTCCTAGGTGACTTTCATACGCAGTTAAGGCTACCAACCACCAAATTAGAGGTGAAGCAGTATCACACTTTATCAATTAAGTTTTTCATAGCAGTAATAGTTCCACTAGATTGTATGGATGTAGAACATCAAAATAATACAAATTACGTATGGAAATATTCTCTAAAATATAACATTTAACTCTTACAGAACTTGAAGAATGGAGCAAATCTCCAGCCAGGAAAAGCACCTAAAATTCCTTGTGTTTCTAAATGACCTATTATTTATGTCATTATTTAATATAAAGTGTGCAATGTTATTTGGAACAATAAGTGCTCTCATTTTTCTGTATGAAGTTACCATTATAAATGATTTTAAAAGATGAAAGTGACAGAGTAACATAAGTAAAAGTGAATTCCAAACTAAACTTAAATGAACTAGGCATTATTCTACTAGAAATCATCCTCAAAGCTTTACCTAACAACAGTAGTAAAGTGCATACTAAATTGGAAATTTATGATTAGATTTGGAGTGAAAAACATCAGTTTACAGCATGTGCTTCCTGAAGATTTGGATATTTTAGATTAGTATTTGTAGCTCTTAAATTGATTTTTTTCTTCTTCACTTACAAAAATAATAGCCAGGAAGTACAAGGTAAGATATGCAGCAGGCAGCCGGGCGCGGTGGCTCACGCCTGTAATCCCACCACTTTGGGAGGCCGAGCAGGGTGGATCACGAGGTCAGGAGATCGAGACCATCCTGGCTAACACGGTGAAACCTCATCTCTACTAAAAATACAAAAAATTAGCTGGGTGAGGTGGCGGGCGCCTGTAGTCCCAGCTACTCTGGGGGCTAAGGCAGGAGAATGGCGTGAACCCGGGAGGTAGAGGTTGCAGTAAGCCGAGATCGTGCCACTGCACACCAGTCAGGAAGAAAGAGTGAGACTCCGTCTCAAAATTAAAAAAAAAAAAAAGGATATGCAGCAGGCATTCACCTCATTTTACACATACTCACATATATATGTGAACCCCAAGAAATCAATAGTTATTAAAAATGTGGAAGATAAGTAGGGCTTATTTAGAAATATTTTTTCTGAGAAATGAGAGGATTATTTGCTGTTTATTTTTATGCTAATGGGGAAAAAGGTAAAGGATGTGTAAATAGGATTCACATTTCTCACAGATTGTTGTAAAATTTAATAGCATTAATAAAATCTTGGATGGAGAAGACATTGCTTGAATGATTTTATGTTTCTCAAATTATTCTTCACCAGGATTCTATGTAGACGACCACCAGACAAGGGGACTAGGTCTTAGACAGCTTAGTATAGTTTCCAGCATTACACAGTTATTAATTGATGAAGTCAGGAATGAAATCCAAGTCTGTATAAATCCAAAACCTCTTCTATCTCTGTTGTAACACCTTACTGTGAGAGATTAACAAGGGGACTGTGGGATTATCTCTAAACTTCTTAAAATACATGGTGATTTTCAACCTTGTTTCAAAGTTGCAGAGAGTAGGGAATGTATTAAACATGTGATCTAAATTTTAAGTACTGAAATAGAGTGAAAATGAATTCCTCATCTATCTTAGTCAGTTCTGGCTGCTGTCACAGAATACTATGGGCTGAGTGGCTTAAACGATAACTGTATTTCTCAAAGTTCTCAAGCCTGGAAGTCCAAGATTAGGGTGCCAGCATGGCTGGGTTCTTGGTGGGGGCCCTCCTCCTGGTTCACAGTGGGCCATCTTCTCACTGTATATTCACACGGAGGAGAAGAGAGATCTGTTCCCTTCATCTCCTTATTAGTACACGAATCCTATCACAGGCGGTTCACCCTCATGACCTCATCAAAACCTGATGACCTCCCAAACACGCAGCCTCCGAAAAGTTCCCAATTTGGGATTAGGGCTTTAATACATGAATTTTGAGGGTACAGAGAGATTGTCCACAGCGTGATTAAACACTTTTTCTTCAAACATTATTACTGTTAAACTAAGGTTTGAATGCTGTACAGGCGACAAATAGAGCAAGGCTATGACCGCAGTGGATGCTGCCCTTGTCCATAGTGAACTCCATTCTTGCTGTGTTTAAATACATTCAGCACCATCCCCAGGAACATTTTGTGTAGCACCTGCATTTTGTTTTTATTGTACTCTCTATTTCAATTTTTACACATTTCTTCTGTAATACCCATCTTCCTATGCCTTAGGCTATTGCCACTCACTTCAGTGTCCTATTTTTAACTTGCAACTCTATTTATTTGGAGCTTACTTTCCTCTTTCCTAACCCGAGAATTTCTTTGTTAACACAATCTCTTCTAAAATGAATGACTCAAATATGGGCATTTGGTCCAGTGACAAAGACTTTGAGCGTAGATTTGGAAGCATAGAAATTTTTTGCACACTTACAATTGTACTTTGAGAACGACTACTTATTTTGTTACATCTAAGGGTCCTGGTAGCTTTACAAAAACACAGATTCTATGAGTCTTTTAAAAAAATAAGATCACCTATATTTATATTTTAATTTTAAATATTACAAAACAGAACAAAACAAAATTCAAAACAATTTCCAGCACTTTCATTGTAAAAAATGCCAACAAATTTAATGTTTAACAGTTCACCTGCTGTACTTTCCTCATTAAATAGATAAGAAAATGAGGGCCCAAATGAGCTAAAGGAATTTGACAAAGATCACAAAGCTAATTAGCAGCAGAACTAAAATGCAAATCCAAGGCTGTTGATTTCCTTATCAATGTTCATTTCAATACGTAATATTGACTTTTTAGAAAGTCAAGTTATGAAGCTATAGAAGAGATATGTAACAACACCTCAAGTAAGTCAACAAAGTAGTTGCCTTTGCCAAGAATGTCATCAACATTTATTTTATAGAAATTATATGATTTCTTCCTAGCTCGTCAATGATGGGCTTCCATTATGGTCTACCAAAAATAATTACTCTTTGGATTGTTTAAAAATTTCTTTTATACTCATTTCTCAGTTTGACAGTTGTGGCAAGTAATCTTTAATTTTTTTTTCCTCATGAAACACATTCAATCCATCGACAAATACAACTGATTCTACATTCTCAGTGAATTTGTGTCTCTCTTTTCTTCTCACTGTCAATGTCGAAGTGGCTTTTCTAAAGCACAATGCAGCTATTTCCTGTGCTTGTCCCTCCCAGGAAGATGGAAAGCTGGGGAGCACATAGTGCAAAGTTTGGATTTGAGCCTCTCAACTTATTCCCACTTACTAGTTATTACAGAGCAATTGGGAAAAAATTCATCATATCTGTTCCTGTGTCCTCAGCTAGAAAATGTGAATGATAACAACAATAATGTTGTGAGCCTCAAGTGAAAAAAATTATATGCAAAATAAGAAGAGCATAGCAGGAAGATAGAGCTAATAGAAAGAATTAAGACTTGGAGTCAAAGTACCTGGCTTGGACTTCTGTTTCGGCCTATACTTAAAGTAATTTAGGAGGGTTACTTTAATCCTTTATTTTATTTTTTCTATAAGTGACCTACAATACTATTAACACTTTCATAAGATCATGGGGAAAATTAACTTAATTAATTATAAGCATTTAGAAAACCACATATAGTCGGTAAGCACTGATATGATTAAATGACTTGTAAACTTTGAAGCATTATAAAACAACAATGTACCTAATATCAGGGACCAGATATAAACTCCAGACTCTACATTTTTATATTATATAGTATTTCATATACTATTTTTGCCTACTTGAAGTGAGCATTTAATTTAATCAAAAGATTTGCTGGTTTGATTAAATTTAACAATATAAACAACAGTTACTCATGAGAATGTTTTATAAAATCCAGGAAATAAGCAAATTTTGAATGACGTTAATTAGACAAAAAGCTCTGCAATGTTTACTTTGTGGTATTTGATAGAACTTTAAATTTGATTATCAAATAATTTTTTTGGTTTAAGAAAATAGTGGATTCATTACATTTTCTAAATATAGGCAAATTATTATTTTGAAAATATTTTTAAAAATGTTCATGTTTTATCTTTGACGAAAAGCAAATCATTAAGAATTGCACTTGCTCAGAAGTGCGAAAGATAAAAAAAGTATATAAAGAAAATCAATCAATTAATAAAAATTTAAGTGTTTATTATGTTTCAGGGTAGACATGAAAAAACGAATTACCCACAGTTCTTGATACGATATTGAGCTACAGTGTACTGTGCCTACAATGATACACTGATCAGTTTAGATTACTCGTTAGTAAACTCAGTTTGTTCCTTAAAGCAAGTCAAAACTTAAAAAGTTTCACTCGCTTGAATTTCTCAGTGTCTCTTTGAGGAAAGATGTTGAATAAAACTCTTTTTTTTAAGACAAGAGTCTCGTTCTGTCACCTAGGCTGGCACGATCTCAGCTCACCACAACCTTTGCAGCCCCGGGGTCAAGTGATTCTCCTGCCTCAGCCTCCGAGTAGCTGGGATCACAGCCACACCACATGCCAACATGCCCGGCTAATTTTTTGTATTTTTAGTAGAGATGGGGTTTCACCGTGTTGCCCAGGCTGATCTCAAACTCCTGAACTCAGGCAATCTGCCCCCATCGGCCTCCCAAAGTGCTAGGATTACAGGCATGAGACACTGTTCCCAGCCTTGTAAAACTTCTTTGAAATGCCATTAGTTCCTGTTATCTTTCCTCCTGTACTTTACAAGTAAACTGACTGTGCCATTTTATTTGTGTCAAGTAGCTTGTACCTCCCATTTCCATTTTTGTCAGCTACAAATGCTATCTTGCAGCAGTGCTGTTCAGTGGGCCCAGGGGAGCCAAGCATCAGTTTTTCTAGATGGCGAGCTGCCAGTCTACAGCACACCGCTCAAAGTCACAGGCGGACTCCATTTCTTTGCAGAACCAAAAAACATCATTTACTTTATGCACACCTTTGTACATGACGAGCTCACAGTAGATGAAATAGCCCTGAAAAAGACACAGATTGAGAGCGAAACACAATGACCGACACAGGGAGAGAAAGAGAAAGATAAGGAGATGCAAAGAGACACAGGAAGATGCTGTTTTAGTGAACTCAGCCCATTTTCTGGGCCATTATAGAATGACATACATATTTTGCAAACGAAAAGTTTTTAAACATTACTGCCAATTTACAGGAACTTCTCTCCTAATAGCTGGAACAAAATTCTCAATTTGCTCTACTTAAAATACTAGGTTTGGGGAATGAATTTTTCCCCTTTGATATTTAAACTGAACATTAAAAAAAGCTAAATCACTTTAAATGGTCTTTAAATTGCATTCTCTCTATCAGAATTGTTAACTCTTTTTGCCTAAGGAGAAAACCCACCATGTATGAATGTAATATCTGAGTGGAATAGAAAGTGGCTTTTCTATAATAAATATTTTGGCTTTTACAGTTTGTATTTAAATGGGAAGTATTATGAGTTCTACCAATGGGGAACGCTAAATGAGAAATATGTTATTTCTTAATAGCCATGTAAATGAAAACCTGAAGCATGGGAAACTGTATGATCTGAAATAATATATCTACAAGTAGAAAGGTTAAATGCAAAGGGCTATAAATCAAAAGATGCCACAGAACATAGTATATAGGTGGTGAAGGCTGCAACCAAGACAGGGATTTCAGTGTCAAGCCTACTAGATATCAGAAGATGGGCAATCCCTTTGGGCCTAATCTGTAAATAAGAAGTTTCGTTTGGTTCTTTAAATGGCTCGCTTCTCTCAGGTGATATTGATTATAACTAAAAGTCAGATATCTACTGAGCAAGTATAAACATTACTTTGAGACAGTTTTGTTATTATAACGCATCTTCATTTTATGATATAGAAAAATGATATTATTGTGGAAGAGGAATTCAGAAATGCAATGTTTTCTGATGGCTCTGTTTCTTAATACAAACATTGATGGACTCATGTATATTGAATAACCTAGGGCTCATGTATATTGGATAACCACAGTGTCATGTTAGCATCTGAGAGCTATGATTATTGTTGTTCTAAATTTTTTCATCACCTTCAAATGTCTTTAATCAAATAACTAATGAATTTTATTCATGTAAGAATTAAAGGAATAAATTATTTTTATACTGGAAAGAAGTTATTTTAATTCACAACTAAAAGTGAAATTGTATTACAATGGGCAATGGCAGAAACGTGATTATTTTTTAAATAAGATAGCATAAAGCTAGACTTTAAAAAATGTATTCTAAAAATAATAACATTTTTATTTGTTGTATACTACTTTCTTCCAAGATAAAATTTGATTTACAACTTTGAATATTCTTTAAGTTATTATAGCATTTCAACTTTTATTACAAGATAGAAGGTTTATAGCAGCATAAACAGATAAAAAGAGCTGCAAAAAAATTTTTCAATTTAAAAAACCCTTCTTTATCATCTCTATTTTGCTAAATCTTCTCATTTACTTATCAAAGATTTCCAAAAGTGTATGGTGTTAGTTCAGATGCTATGAATTTCAAAGAAAAATGAATAATTTACACTGCATGTCAGAAGTTTAAAAGCTGCAAAATACCATGCAACCCTTGGAGTCCACAAATAGGTATCTTCACCATACAGAGCCAAATATACACTTTTTAAAAATTATGACTTAAAGAATTAATTTTATATTCTAAGTGTAGAGTTTTTAGATGTAGAATTGCTGGTCAGTAATCAGAGCACTAGTTTTTAAGAAAAACCCAACTTCAGTATTTTCATAGTAAGAGAAGCAGAGGGAAATTGTCGTTTGTTATGAATTTGAAACGTATATGTAGATAGCTTTATATTCTATATGAGGAATCTATGGCTCACATTGACTAAATAGCTTTCCCAAGATTCAAGTCTGATGATAGCAAGAGCTGTCTTCAACTCAGAGAATCCCGGATGTAGCACCAGGGTTCACTCCATTATTTCCTAGTGTGGTAAGACTTTATGGTGTTGGGAGGATTCAAAATGTTTTAATTCTTCATTGCTTTTGTCCTTAGTAGTGTGAATGCAATAACTGGTACATGGTAGGAATTTGTTTAAAATTTGAGTTGTAGAGGAAAGGAGTCAATGAAGAAGCTCTAAGGCCATAATTTGTATTAGTGTATGATAAAATATAGGGGGCAATGTGTACTTGAGAGGATGGGAGTGGCAAAGACTTCTAGGAGACTGAAGAAGAGAGACTAAAGCCCAAAACTTTCTTTCTCATTGTTTTCCAGCCCATTGTCCAGGTTTCCTCACTATTGTTCCATACAAATATAAAAGATTGAGTAATTTCTAGAGCGTGCCAATCTTCTACAAAACTTTCACCTACTTTTTCATTAACATAACAGTGCTTCATATGTTATTAATACAATGACCAGTGTTCACTTTAATAGGAAGTGAGCTCAGCACCCTTTCTCTTGATCTCATTTCATTTTCATAAAAACTCCAAGGTAGATACTACTATAACCCTTGGAAAGCAAAAGAACAAAAGCTGAAGCCTTTGAAACTTTTCCAGGTCAAATTGTTAATCAGCAGTGAGCCTGGGATGTGGATGCTGCGCTGAACTGAAGGAGAGTTTCTGCTTGTAACAACTACAGGAGTATTTTGCATCAAATATGTACTCTGGATAAATTACTTTCAAAGGTTATAATAGACAGAAGAAAAAAGCAATAACAGCTCTTTTATGTTCAAATAATACATTGGAACCAAGACACCTATTTGGTTTATTCAAGATTTCTCTAGAATTTTAAATGGTTATATACATTACATTTTCAACAGAATAGAGGAATAACGTATGTTGCATTTCCTAAATGTATTTGATCATGTAACACCTGTTTAAAAAGTATTTTTCCTAATTTGTTAAATTGCTTTTCTGGGTTACTGTCTATTAACCTTCTTATCTTCTCCAAATATCTCAGCCTCATGTCATAGCTAGCCCCAGACCATTACTAACCATAGTAAAACATATACAAGGTAATTAAGAAATATTTCTTCAAAAATAAGTTCATATAGTAATCTGATATTTTGTTGCTATTGCCTTATTTTGAGACTGCTTTTTTCTGAAAACTGTGAAAGTCTAAATCCACTGTTTTTTTTTTTTTTCATATACTTGCTAATAAAACTTTCATTATCTGTTAGCTGAAGCCATTTGTCACTTTGGACTTATATTTTTTTTTTCAATTACAGTGAATTTTTTGATGGCAGGAATGATATATCATTCATCTTGATGTTTTTCAATGCAAATGGTAGAATCTTAATAGATGTCAAATGTGACTACTTTTCATTTCCTCTCGGATCCAACACTCCTGTGAACACTTATGCATAGGCTATGTTTACTTCTATCCCATCCGTAATTAAGGATATTTCGGATCTTGAGAGCTGAGGTTTTAGATCGCAGAGATCTTCTCAAGTTAGACTGATTAATCGTTCCAGCTTTCATACAGCTTTTCACTGGTAAAGAAAAAGAAATGGAATTTATTTCTTCTTCCCAAAGAATATTTCATAAACTATATTTGTTTCAGATTGTAACAAATATCAATTTGAGACATCACAGCATCTGCTCATACTAGGAAGCCTAGGGGAGAGGAGATTACAGTTATCCAGTTTGGATATGACAGGTCTTGATGCTGGGAATGGAAAGGGAATATCAGCTTCAAGCAGTGGTGTAAATAGGGTGGTGTGGTCACACTGCTTACAAACACAGAAAGAGAGAATAGGGCCAAAAGTATTTGATCTGGGTGCCTTCAGATAATTCCTCCCATGTGTCTGGGATGATGCTTGTTAGTCTGCATTGTATAGTGGCCCGGCTTCATCTTAAGCTTTTTGTTCATCTGTAGCCTGTAGCCTTGTAACCACCTTTACATGTATGTACTGACTAGGCTTGTATCAAAACATGTCTAACCTGCCTACACAATGTTATCTTTCACTGAGTCCCTGAGAAATTATTCCTATGCCCTGCTTCTAATCCCACTCAGGTGTAGTATTTTTCTTGAGATATCTCCCCAGTCGTGGACCGAATAGATGTCATCATGATTCTAAGAATCATTAACTTATGGCTTTCTGTGTTTATGGGCTTGTGTTAAACTGGCTCAATTTTCCTTTTCTCTTAATTTTTCCCCTCAATTCTGTTCCTGGTTTTCTAGTTTGTATATTGTCTGAATAAATTCTAATCATTCCTGTCTCTACTGGTGGCACTAGCTATGTTTACGAAGGTTAAGTGATAAATAGATGTCTGTTCACTAAAAACCCATACAAATATATGTTCCAAATCTACATATTTTGAGAATATTTTTGCTCTTGTTACTGCTTTTTAGCAGCTAGATATTCTTTCTCAGTCAAGGTTGTCAAGTCAGATTCAAATCAAGCATGGCAATATTCATTAAACTATGAGGATGCAATGGCATAAGAATGATACAATGGACTTTGAGGGCTTGGGGAGAAGAGTGGGAGGGGGAAAGGGATAAGAGACTACAAATATGGTGCCGTGTATACTGCTTGGGTGATAGGCGCACCCAAATCTCACAAATCACCACTAAAGAAGTTACTCTTGTAACCAAATACCACCTGTACCCGAATAACTTATGGAACAATAAAATAAAATAATAAAAATTAAAACAAAACAAAAACAAACAAAGAAATACATTAATTAACTGTTATAGCAGAGCAAGAAAACTGATATTTTTTTTTCTGCATGGTTGATAACAAAAGATGTGTCTGTTTTACCTATTTTATGTGGCTTATAAACTGGTTTTGAAAGTAATTTCAGATTTTTCAAAAGATAACATCACAATAATCAGTCACTGGGTTTCAGTCATTGAGTAAGAATATTTATTTTCATAGATGAATCCTGCCCAAGAATATACGAATTACTAATAGATTAGCCTAGTTTAAAAAAATAGTAAATAATCAGAGATCTCATCATATAAGTGCCATTCACTTACTCAAGTGCGATGGGGACTATTTACTAGACTTAGTCCAGAAGCTGCAGTTCTAGCCAATCTAATGCCTTGGCTTGGTTTTGTTTGCCTGGACGAGTGGTGAGCTGAAGTCACGCCAGAGTGAAAATCTCAATTCAGAGACAGCAATGTTTTCTTGACTCTCAGGGCTGATCTCATTGTTGCTGCTAATTCCAACTTGGCTCCTGCTGATCACTGGCAAAGGGATCTGATACTGTTTTACTTTCAGTTTGGGGAAATAGTTTAGAATTTGCCTTGGGGCAGAAAGCTCAAGTTAAAACTGGTCTCATGCCAGCAAAATGAGAAGTTGTCAATACATGTTCGTTGAATTGAACCGAACACTCCTGGATGCAATTAGTATTATGACAGGAAAGAGGAGGCTGGTGGCAATTACTCAATATTTGTGCATCACCTACTATATAATAGTGTGTATGAAAGAGAGAGCAGTTTACATCTCTGACCTTCAATAGCTTCCAATCTTGTAATGGCTGACAGTGAGATATACTTCACTTCCTTACAAAACATAGAGAAATAATGAGGGAGAGCAGAGCAAACCTATCACCATGCCCCAGGCAACGTTATAGAGAAGTTTCAAACCGTGTTTTAAGCCAAGGCTGTAAATACACATCCTTGGCAAATTATACCAATTATGCCTCCCTGGTAAGGTTGTCATGCATATAAATATTTTCCTGTTAGTTAACATAATGCTTGCCATCTAGTAAAAGCTCACTCAGCAATGGACAATCTTACAGAATCAGGGTTGGGGCTTCTTGGCCATTTGCAAGTTGCAATGCTTCCTCCTGAACATGAATTTGGAAAGCAACCTAGGTAGGAAACCACAGCAGAGCAAGGCTATTGCCCTAGGAAATTTATGTAAGTTATGACTTACAAGGCAGTGGAACTAAGCATTAGGTATTTTCTAGGTCTTTATAGCTTACATTTTCTCTTGCACTTTCTCATGCTGGCTACTTTGTAATAGCTCTGTAAGGATATTTGAGAAGTGTCCCTCTAAAGTCTTAATGAGATAGAAAATGCAATTGGATAGCATCTTTAATACAAAAGAGAGAGACATGGAATTACAGGGAAGAAAGTAAGACCAAAATAATGTTCAACTTAATCTTTAAAAGTAAAAAACATTGTGTAGGGTCTTTTATTTTTATCTTTGAGCACAAGGAGCAGTATCAAATGTCCGATCAGATAATTGGTGTGGTCCAGAAATGAAATGAGAGGCCTCTTATTCTATATGCTGGGTAACACGTTGGGGTATGACAATTGTGTTTTCCTGAATAAAAATAGAAGCACTTAACTGAGAACCCTTCCCACTGATTTCCATCTCTTAGAATTTTACACCATTTACTGTCTAAATTTAAAATTGTGCTTAGTTAAAAAAAATAATTCTCCACTGATCTAATTTTCCCTAATTTATATATGACACACACACACACACACACACACACACGTAAAACATCTCTAACTAGACTCTCTTTTTATTTTTTACTAACTCATATTGACTTCTTAACAATATCTATTTATCTTCCTATCCATGACCTGCTTGCTATGGTTTGTATGTGTCCTCTTCTAAATTCAGATGATCAAATTTAATTAGCAATGTGATGGTATTAAGAGGTGGGATCTTTAAGAGATTACAAGGCCATAATTGCTCCTTCCTTTTGAATGGGATTAAGTCCCTTATAAAAGAGGGTGTTCTGCTTACTTACCCTTCTGCTTTCTGCCATCTGAGAACACAGTGTTCTTTCTTTCCAGAAAATGCAGCAACAAGGCTCTATCTTGGAAGCAGAGGGCAGCCTTCACCAGACAATCAAATCTACCACTTGCCTGTGCCTTGATGTTGGCACATCTTCCCAGCTTCTAGAACTGTGAGAAAATAAATTTCTATTTATAAATACCTGCTTTCAGGTATTTTTGTTAGAGCAGTGCCAAACAGACTAAGACAATGATGCTGGCTGCACTTTGATATTCATTTAAGTTTCTCTTTAACATCCTGTTGCTGTGATAAGAGTGTTCATGGGACTGCAGTTGCTTCTGCAAAGATAACTCAAGGATACTAGTTAATAAGGAGCTTAATTTTTGCTTAGTCTCAGAGTATTGTTTTTCTTGGATCACTTTCCTCTACTTTGTCATAATTTGTCCATATTAGTGGCTCTCAAGCTATGATGAATCTCTGAATCTTCTCTGGAGCTTCTCGAAGACACAGATGTTACCACTGTAGCTTAGAGTTTCTGAGTCAGATCCTGGATGAGATTGAGCACGGGAATAACAGATGCATCATTAGAAGGTTCCAGGGTGAGTTTTGCCACCCCTTAGGTTTACTTACATTCCATAAGAAGGGTCTCTCTATACACATTTTGCTGCCCCCAGCTGCACAGATTTTTTACTTTGGCTTCTTAGTAGGCCTAACCTGCCAGTCCAAATTTCTACTCCTATTGTATAAACCTGTGTATGGTCATTAATTCACAAGTTTATTTCTTCCATTTTGATAACTATTAAATCATATTGAATGTCCAGCAAAAAAGTTTTATTTGAAAATGCTATTAAAACCTGGGTTTAAATTAATTAATATGTTAGTTAATGGTATAGGTTAGATAAATGAATTTTAATTTTGTTTTCTGAGAAAATGTTTTAAACGATGTATTACATTAGTAAAGAAAATTCCAACATTGTAAACTGAGCTGTTGATACAATTATTTCATCTTGATTAGTGTTTTTAAGCCCTTCAAATCTGGCCCAACAATAGGTTTCCTATTCTATCTCTGTGCATTGCTAATCTATTATCACTTTTAGGGACAACATTAGTTAAGAAGTCCACAACAATTATTTGGAATTATATCATAATTACTCTTCTCTCTGGACAATTTAACTTTTTCAAGTACACAAAGTAATACAAGAATCAAAATATTATGTCACAAAAAAATGGTTTTATAGTTTGTTGTTCCATTATAAAAATAGTTTAAAAAATGAAATGCAAGAAACTTATTCACATGTTCCAAAAAATTACTTAAAATAGATGGGATGCTTAATGTGATTGCCATTAAGAGAAATCAATAATGAAACTCTTCAGACATTGAAGCAATCAAGCACAGCTGAATAACATTAATTGGAAACCATGATATATTTTATAAATCAAAGATGGTAAATCAATATCAAGGTTGAAGGTGCGCCTGTGGTGATCAGTCTTGGTTACATTTTCCTGACAGGTGACCACAAAATATTGATTGGGAAGAGGCTTATATTGAACAGAGGAGATAAGCTGGTATCTGGGCCATTCACTGCTTACAGCCACAACGAAGATGGGAACTTAATGAATGAGTCTTCTTATGTGCATATAATTACATAAGCAAACAAGAAATACTCATGTGAGAGTAGGACACATTGTCAGATTAAATGGTTAGTATATGTTAGAGGTTATAAAATTAAAAATAAGAAGCTGCATCATAAATCATAGAATCTGTGAAGCAAAAAGTACCTTAGAGAACGTAACTCAACACTCTCACTTTACAGATGTGAAATAAAGAAGTGGAGCAGATAGATGATTTGCTCAAGCCAAAATAATAGGTAATATCTAGATCGAGAAACCCAGACACCGTTCTTTCTGTTTCTCATGTATATTTGTAATATCCAGGAATTACACAAAAACATACATAGACACATAGAATTAACATAATGTTTCTATGGTGAAAGATATTTAGCTAGTTGGTTTTCTGGAATTTCATTTCTATTTTCCCAGAGGTAAGTAGAATTTTATTTATAAAAGGTAGACCTCCAGAGAAATCCACAGAAGTTTTCATGCCAAAAAGCCATATTTTCCATTGCAGTTGAAAAAAGGAGTGGTGGAAAATTTTGGTTCATGTAACTTTGAGAAGAAAAAGTTGAAATCTAAAATGTCTTATTATAAATTCAAATAGCCACAATAAATAAAACTTCTTATGTGCTTTCTAGGTTGACATTCTATAGTCTGTGTCTACTCTTCTCAGTACCCCGAAACTTCAAATTCAGTAAGTGTGAATTTAGGAATGTTCAAAATGGAACATGTTTAAAAAGGAATGTTCTTTGTCTCTTTTAGCATCGAGATGAGCTATTTCCTTTCACTGTCAATCAATGTAATGATTTATTGTTGTCTTCTGACAAATATTGTAAATCACCATGGAGAATTTTACACCTCCAGTGTTTCTATTCACAACCTCAATTAGTGTTGAATCATCTCGTACCCTAATTCTCAGTGATTCTGTGTGTCAGTTACCAATTGCTTTTAACAAGCCACCCTAAAGTCTAATGGCTTGAAGTAACTGTTTAGTTCATGAATTCCATGGGTTATCAATTTGGTATCAGCTGTGTGGTTCTTCTGTTGGTCCTGACCAAGTTCACACATTCAATAGAGTCACCTGTCAGTCATTTGGAAGACTGCTGCTAGGAACTGAATGGCTGTGTGCTGTGATGACAGAAGTGGCTAGGCCACATGCCACCCTCAAACAGCAGGCTGGCTGTGGCTTTGTCACATGGTGGTGATGGCAGGGATCCAAATAGCATAAATAGCAAGAAAACATCATTGTGCAAAAGGTTTTAAGTCTCTGCTCACATCATAACGCTAATATTCTCTGGGCCAATAAATATGACATGGCCAACCCAGAGTCAGGGGGTGAAGAAACAAGCCCCAACTCTTGATAAAAATGCCTGCAAAATCACACCACAAGCCATAAATGCAGGATGAAAAGAATTTTTCATCAGTTTTAAAATTTACCACATGTTGGTACTGCTCATAACTGAGAAGCTGCCTACATAGACTGTCATAAAATTCAATAAGTTGTTCAATGTCTCATACATAGTCAGTTTGAGAGAAAGCTTCCAGCCAAGGTGTGTTTGATTCTAAAGCTATTGAACCATCTTTTGGAAGATCTTAAATGTATTTCACTCATATTCTACTTTCATCTCCACTGTATTATCCTAGTTTAAGCCATCATCTCTCACCTCGATATAGTCTTCTAATTGATCTTCCTGTTTCTACCTCCCCTACCTGCAATACATTTTCCACACATAATCTGAGCAATATTTTAAAATGTAAATCAGATTATGTTATTTCACTAATTCAAACCTTTCCATGGCTTGTCATCCTAGTTAAATAATACAGATCCAAACTTCTTATCTTGACTCACAAGATACTACAAGATTTCTCCCTTCCTTTGCTCCACAAACATCTATTATTCTATCTTTCCCAGGATTCACTATGCTTGAGCTGCACTGACCTATTCACTATTTCTCCAATATATTGAGCTTATTCCTCTTTAAAGCTTTTGCAATTGCTGTTCCTCAAGATAGAACTTCTGAAAGGAAGCCTCTTTATTCTTTTAAGTTACTTGGCTTTCTCTCTCATTACTCAGGGCTCGCTGCCAATGTCACCACCTATAGAAAGAGCTTTCTTGACTCCTCTGTGTAAAATGCTCATGCTTCTTCTCTGGGTTCTTCTCAAAGGCAATTTATTACATTAATGTGAGGGTGGGGGCCAGGGAGGGGTATCAATATAACACTCATTCATATTTGAAATTGTCTTGCATATTCATTTACTTTCATAAGATAGATTTCCTTTCTAATCTTAGAAGCCAAATAACAATAGAGACCTTGTGTATCATAATCACTGCTACATTCTTAATGAAGGAACATTGCTTGATACAATATTTATTGAATTAAGAAATGATATGCTTCAGAACTTGAAAAAGCCCTGAAAGAAGTGATATAGGGCTTTTTCCATACTCCTTGAACTTTCACTAATAACCCAAAGCCCAACGATTTCAAAACTCAGTCTCTTGAGATTTTTTATTTTTTATTTTATTTATGAAAATCTATATTGTTGTGCATGGCCCTAAAAGGATTAAAGCATTCATCTTCAGGGTGTGTAGGTCAGATATGCATTCAGGGAATTTACATAACCAAAGAGAAAACAATGGTCTTTGTTTGAAATTCTTTTTCTCTACCACCTAAATGACAACTATATCCCTACCAGATATGACAAAGGGGTAGTGATAAAGGGTGAAGAAAATCGAAGACCTGAATGATGGAGAGAAGTAAATATTGATAGGAAAAAGCATAAATAAGTATTGATAGGAAAAACATTGTGGATCTATTGACACAGAAGACAAACTTTATTGACTTGCTCTGATTAGCCCTGTTTTCTTTCAACTTGGTAGAGACAAAAATATAAGCTATGCCTGGAGTATTTTTGTTATGCCTGACTGAAATATAGGCAGCTGTGTTTTAGATGATTTATGAATATTTTTTTAACACAGATTGTGTAGAGGATTTCAGTCCCAATGGAATAAAGTATACTTGACAGCAGAGTTATAACTAGAAAAACTGGTAAGAACAGACTTATGAAGATTAAGAAATGTGTCCCAGATTTAAAAGTGTGTACACCAAATAGTTCAGTCCTATACTTACCTTAAAATATTGGTAAAGAAAGGAAAATAACCATTAAACTACAAAATATATTATCTTTTCTCTCAGTGCTGCTCATTGAGGTATATTTTTTAATGCTGTGTGGGCATTGTAACAAAATCAGCTTCTTGAGAATGCCTATATTGGAATATTGATATTTGCCGAAGATTTGTGATATAGCAACATGTCTAAAGAGTCTACTTTAGACACTTACTAGAAGGAGCATATATCTTACTCAGTTTGATTCTCAGTTGAGAAATGCAGAATACTCTATATACTTATTATATACTGTGTGTAGATGTATGTACTGAATGTTCTTATTTTTGAATTTTTTGTTTACTTTTTATTAAAATGGTAAAATTTCTGCTCCCAGATTTATTTAAATCTTTATAGGACTACATCTATAAGTTTAGTCAACAATGTGCTTTTTTAAAAAAATTGCTGTGACTGTTGCTCTATTTTAATGTATTTACACCCCTGAATATAGCAACTATTGAAACACAGCTATACATTCAAATAACTTAAGAGCATTTAAGAATCAACATTGTTTACTCAATCATTCAATAAAATTTGTTCACTGAACATCTACTAGGTGGAGGGAACTGGGTAAGTAACAATGGAAAATGCTAGATAAGAAGACATACCTCTTCTTAAAAAATAATTAAAATTATATTTTAGTGAAGACAATACACATTCACAAATCAGCAAAACATCAGATGGCAAACACTGTGTGCAATTGTATATAATACTTTAAATGGGTGAATTTATAGTAAGTGAATTTTATCTCAATAAATTACTAAAAAATACTGCATACAAACTGATATTTACAGAAATGCAAATTAATGTTTACAGAAACATTAACGACTCCAGGTGGATTCCTTGAAGCCTGATATTAGCTGGTAGGGACAGCACAGCAGTTCTGTTCTTTACTGCTGATATCTATTCTGACTGGGGTAGCCTGTGTTCTGATTGGTCAGAGCAGAGAATTTGCCAGTTATTATTTGATTATCACCTCTGCTCTCAGGGAGTAGATTTGGAGTAGAAAAACATTAAAAGATGGGCAAATTTGGAGACAGAGATGTGAGAGCAAGGAAAATGCAAATGGAAAAAATTAAAAAGCAGTAGTCTACTGGTATGGAGGCTTAGGAGAGTTTCTTAAGGAATGATCATGGAACCACAGACCTCAGAATAGCAGAGTGGCTTGTCAGAAATCCAGAGTTTCTAGCTCCACCACAAATGTAGGGAATCAGATTTCCCTTGGGTAAGACTAAGCAAATTGCATTGTAATGCCACCAGATAATAAATTATTAATAAAAGTATTATCATCAGATAATTTTTAATGTTTTAAGCTAAAAGTTGTAGAGCCATTAGGTTAGAGCACATCTTTAGAACTTGCAGAGTTTGATTGGCATTATTGAAACAGAAGAATGACTGTGAAAACTAGACAGAGTGGTTTGTTTCAGATTTGAGGATAGGAATAAAATGACTTACAGAGAAAGCAGGAGAAGATGAAATTACTGGAGTTTTGCTTTATTTAGTTAAATCAATGGTATAGTCTAATCCTAAAAATTTTTTTTGGCAATTGAAAAACAAAACATAGTGATTGAGATACACTTCTAGACTCTCCTGGGGAATACACAGAGCTGGAAATAGCATCACTTCTATGCTTAGATGAAAAATAGTTGGACACACTGTAAGTTCATGAATTTTTTGAGCCCAGCGGAAACTTGTGGTCACAGCGCAAGAAACTGGCCTAAGATCTAAGGAAATACAGACGCCTACAGAAAGAGATGAAATGCCAGAACTTGGAACAGATGTAGCTTGACACAAGTAAAAAGAAGTAAGTTGGAATATTTAACAAATTGGTGAAGGTCAAGTGTAGGTTGGTGAAAGAGTGTGAACTCTTGGGTCTGGGCACATAAGGAGAGTTCATATACTTTACAGGTTTTCTCCTCTAGTAACCCCAATTGCCTAGAATGGTGGTGAAGTGTCCTGTCTTGAGCAGACCTGAGGGAGGAAAAGTAACTACATGGGAAAGACACAAAACTCTACCCAAATGCTTCTCCCCATTCTCTTTTCAGAACAGAAGTCTTAATCTGTATTAAGGGGAGGGTATCAAACACAGTCATATTTAGTGTATTTGAAGTAAGCCATTATAGCTGGATGTAGGTAATGGGGAAAAAACCTACCTTAGGAGAGAAGGCCAGAATACATGCAGGAAACAGAACTGCAGTTTGAGGATGGGAGGTAGAAAAGCTAAAAAGATTTTGACTCTGACAATCAGGTACACCTTGCCTACTTAATACTGAGACTAAATCAACACAATAGAAATGACCTCTACCCCTTCACTCCTACTCCCAACCACCATCATGAGCCTAACAAGTATCAAGTAACAAATAGCAACGAATACTGCAAGAAGAGTTTCAAGAGCATGAAGACAGACCAATCCCAAAGCACAGTGCAAAGGAAACACCTAAAGCTAAAAGTGAAATGAACATTTAAAGCTATCTTGCAAACCTGCCCCCACCTTAAACCTAAGGGAATGCTAAGGTATCTGAAGAGAGTGGTGCTCTGAGGCTAATTAAGCAAGAAAATCACCAAAACAAAAACAAACAAACAACAACAAAAATATCAATTTACCTCTGTCTCTATTATTATACATGTGATGACCATCTTTCAACCAAAGATTACTTAAATGAAAGACAAGCAAAAAAAGACACAACACTAAGAGATAAATTAATCAGTAGAATTAGACTCAGATCACATCTGTAATCCCAGCACTTTGGGAGACCGAGGCAGGTGGATCATCCAAGGTCAGGAGTTCGAGACCAGCCTGACCAACATGATGAAGCACCGTCTCTAGTAAAAATACAAAAATTAGCTGGGCATGGTGGTGCATGCCTGTAATCCCAGCTACTCAGGAGGCTGTAGCAGGAGAATTGCTAGAACCCAGGAGGCGGAAAAAGTTGAGGTGAGTTGAGATCGTGCCATTGCACTCCAGCCTGGGCAACAAGAGTGATACTCCATATCAAATAATAATAACAATAATAATAAAAATAATTAGACTCAGATCTCAGGGCACAGATGTTGAACTATTTTACATTAAATATAAAATAACATTTTAATATGTTAAGTTTTCTAATAAAGAAGGAGGACAACATAGTATATGGATTAATTCAGCAGAGGAAAGAGACTATAAGAAATAACCAAATAGGAATAGAAGATTTTTTACAAAACACAATAGCAGATATAAAGACTGTCTTCTATAGGATCATAGTAGACTCAACAGCTGAATTAAAAGTCAGTGAATTTGAAGATACAAATTTGAAACTGAAATTAGCTGAACAAAACCACAGTAAAGTGAAAATAAAAATAAAAATAAAAAGAACAGAGAGTACAAAGCTATAGGTAAATAGTAAAGTTCTAATACACACAATTGGCACCCTAGTAAGAAGAGAATGAGAGAGAAAAAAACAAGGCAGAAGTAATATTTGAAGAAATAATGTCCCAAATTTTCTGTAATTGATAAATATCAAACCATGGATACAAAAATTAAAGAAATACAAAATCAGATAAATATCAAACAAAGCACACTTAAATATATTATACCTAAATGGCTGTATACAAAAGAGTAAAAGAAAATCTTGAAGGCAGTTGGCAAAAAAATATAGGGAAATTACAATAAGAAGAATAAATGCAAAAATTACAGCAAACTTTGGATTTAGAGTGATATATTTAAAGAGCTGAAAAAGAACAACAACAAAAGGCAACCCAGAGTTTTATACCCAGTGATATATGTTTTAAAGTAAAGTAGAAATGAAGACAGTCTCAGCTGAGAAAAACTTGGGGAACTCATTGCCAGCAGGTCTATTCTACAAAGCTATTAAAGTTCACATACAAAAGAAATATAAGACCATACAGAAAATTTAAGGTCTCAAGGAAAGGAAGTACGTTTGAAAATACAACAAATAATGGTAAGATGAATTTCATTTTGTGTTCATTCTTTTAATTGCTCTTAAAGGCAACTGCCTGTTTGAAGTAAAAACAAAAAGCAAAGTATCACATTTTTTTTGTATGTTACAAGAACATTTTATGACATTAGCACAAAGGATAAAAGAAAGAGTTACTTAGATATTTTTCAAGGTTCTTACACAGCAGGTAAAGTGGTATAATGCTATTTGAAGGTGCAGATAAAATGCATTTACTAAAGATGTATATTATAAACATAGAACTACCAATATTTTCTAAAAAGAGGTATAAAAATAAGACGCTATGGGAGATAAATCAAAGAAAAATGCTCAATTAATCCAAGGAAAGAAAGATAAAGGAGTGAGGTATAACAAAGGACAAAAGAGATAAATTGAGAACAGCTACCAAAATGTTACATTTTAATCCAGCAATATTAAAAATGTCACATTAGGCCGGGCGCAGTGGCTCAAGCCTGTAATCCCAGCACTTTGGGAGGCCGAGACGGGCGGATCATGAGGTCAGGAGATCGAGACCATCCTAGCTAACATGGTGAAACCCCGTCTCTACTAAAAACTACAAAAAACTAGCCGGGCGACTTGGGGGCGCCTGTAGTCCCAGCTACTCGGGAGGCTGAGGCAGGAGAATGGCGGGAACCCGGGAGGCGGAGCTTGCAGTGAGCTGAGATCCGGCCGCTGCACTCCAGCCCCGGCGACAGAGCAAGACTCCGCCTCAAAAAAAAAAAAAAAAAAAAAAAGTCACATTAAATATGAAGCAACTAAATCCACCAAATAAAAGGCAGAAATTGTGAGATTGGATACAAAAACATAACACAAATTTATTATTCAACAAGAAACTCATTTTAATACAAAGAATAAATTATTAATATAAAGATTATGTTCAACAAAGTTGCCCAGACAATTCAATACATAAAAACAAAACAGTGTTGTAAATAAGTCATGCCAGGACAACTGGATATCTACATGCTAAAGAATAAAGTTGAATCCCTACCTCACACTATGCACAGAAATTGAGTCCACATGAATCATAGACTTAAATGTCAGAGTTAAAACCGGCAAAGAAACCATCGTGGATGTTTGTGATCTTGGGTTAGGTAGCAGTGTTTCCAAGTATGACATCATGAAGCACAAGTAACAAAAGAAAAAGAAAAGATGAATTGGCTTTATAAAAATGAAAACTTCCATGACTTCAAAAGATGCCATCATGAAAGTGAAAAGAATGGGAGAAAGTATTTGCAAAAAAAAAAAAAAAAAAAACTTATACATACATAAATATATATGTGTGTGTGTATATATATATTTATGTATGTATAAGTTGACAAGAAACTATGACTTGACAAGAAACGTACCCAGAATATATAAAGAACATTTAAAATTCAAATATCAAAAGACAACTCAATTTAAAATGTGAAATAATTTGAACAGACATTTATTTAAAGAAGATGTAAAAGTGGCCAATAAGCACACAAAAAGATGCTCAACATTATTTATCATTAGGAAAATGCAAGTTAACACTACAAAGAAATCCCACCACTCACCCATCAGAACAGGTAAGACAGGATAAAAAAGATAAGTAATAACAAGTATCCTTGTAGCGTAGTTTGAAGTCAGGTAGTGTGATGCCTCCAGCTTTGTTCTTTTTGGTATTCATGGAATAAGTTTAAATTGTTGTAATATTGATGTAAGTAACGATTTCAATATGAAAACAATTTCTTTTCTCTATGGCAAAAATAAAAAAATAAAAAATAAAACAAGATCATGTTATTTGCAGGGACACGGATAGAGCTGGAGGCTATCATCCTTAGCAAACTAACACGGGAACAGAAAACCAAATAACACATGTTCTCACTTGCTAAATTATGAGAATACATGGATACATAGAGGGTAACAACACATACTGGGGCCTTTTGGAGGGTATGGGGTGGAAGGAGGGAGAGGATCAGGAAAAATAAATAATGTATACTAGGGCATAATACCTGGGTGAAATAATCTGTACAACAAACCCCATGACACAAGTTTCCGTACGTAACAAACCTGTGTACCCCTGAACTTAAAATGAAAGTTAAAAAAATTTAAAGCAACAGAAAACACACCTGTATTCTAAAGTAAAATGCAAGCATAATATTTTCTTTAATTTAAGTAATAATTTGTCCACGTGATTATTTATTCTTAGCCCAAGAATGCAATACTATGAGGGTGGTGCAAATGTAATTGCAGTTTTTGCCACTAAAGGGATGGCAAAAAAAGTGATTACTTTTGTGCCAACCTAAATATATAGCTATGCTACTGTTTATCCTCTAGATGTATTTGAATAAGTATATGCTACTAATCTTGTAAAAAATTATTTAATGCCTCTGCCTATCTTTTCCACTTTCAAAAATGTTGGATTTCTCTTTTGAGCATGTTTTCTAAATTTTTTAGTTTGTTCATAATTGAATGTTATCCTGATGTGAATAAAACAAAACAACTACAACAAAGGAGGAAAAAAAGAAAAAGGAAAAGAAAAAAAAATACGGAATATAATTTGTGCCTCTACTAATTACATGCTGTGTGATCCTGAACATATTGATACTTGACCCTCAATTTTCTCATATTTTAATTGGTAATAAGAAGGCCTTCTCTACTAATTTATTTTTATTCTTGTTAGTATCAAATGGGAGCACTGTAATATGAAAAGGGCAAACAGAATATAGAGATATAACATAGATTAATACCCTAAGCAAGGCAGCAAGCAAACTCCTTTTAACCTTCCAAGCTGCAAATTGGAGGCATCTGGGGGCAAAAAATAAGAACTATTATTGAAGAAAAGGATTTCTGAATAGGACAGTAGAATCTTCCATGTGAAATTTATCCTGGAAAAGTGCCTCCACCCCCATTTCCCATCTAAAGACAGAGGTTATATGTTTCACCTGGACAGCTGCAAAAAGTAATTTACAGAAATGCTGTAGCAGTCATTTATTTATTGATTTTGCTGGAAGTGTTAGCAGAGACCATTCAAATATTTAGGTAACTCAAATATCAGCTGCATCCCAGCCCTCATGGATCGCACTGTTTTAACCTTGTGCTAACTTGTGTAGAGATCAGATCTTTTCTGCTTTTCAGTAAGTAATACATTTTACGTTTTCATGGCTATTTTGTAGGGAAAACTCTGTTGTGGTGAGGAGGAGGTTGTGGATGGAGATAGTGTTGGTGGTAACATTACATCACCTCACAAATAATACTTCCTTTTACATCACACATATGTGTTTATTTTTCTTTTTAAAATTCTTCTTGAATCATATAGAAAAGTAGTGGTGCTTTCTTCCCTAACCCTTGTTCCATTAAATTTTTAACTGTGTTCCTGTCTTCTACTTTCATCTCAGGTTTTCTTCTTTGAAATATCAAATTAATCTCCTACAGTTCATGAAGAGTAACTTCTTTTTTCCTTAGGGAAATGGGATACCCACTTCAAACCCAGGCACTTGGCTCTTGTATTTACCTTGCAGAGGCATTGTTCTCAGAAAAGTTCTCTTCTGCTGATAGAATTATTTTACCAGGTGCTAAGAATTCAAATATTTCTCTAAATTATCAGATTACTGGATATATTGCTGTTCAACTTTCCCCATGCCCTACCAGCCTTCTCTTGAATGTGTGTACAGGGCAGCCAGTTATTTGCACCCTGTCTTCACTTCCGAATAGCTAACAAAGTCTATTAGCACACAGTATCTCTGGCTCTCTTTCTAGCTAAAATAGGGTAATGCTTTCATTGTATATGAGTAATTGTCTGCTTTTAGAAGTTAGCAACATTTTAGAACACAACGAACTGAACTCCTCCCAAGAACAGGCAATGGTGGGCCCTGCTTACTTCTGAGTGTATCTATTGGTTCTCTGAGATTTCCATTTTAGTGTAGTTGCTGACCAGTAGAATATTTTACATGTTTCACTCCTGGTTTAGGCCCATATTTATGTCTAGTAAGAATCAACTGTGTTTTCTTGCGTTCAGATTCATTTTGGTGAGATTTCCCCAAATACGACTTTGCTTGGTATTTGACACTTCTAATTCCTTTTTAAATGTCTTTTGAAAGCTGTGTCCAATCTCCTTTTCATTGCACCTTGATAAACTTTGTTACTGTACGTTATTTTTAAAAATTTACATGTAGCAAAATTCACTTTTTTGGTGTATAGTCATGTGAGTTCTTATACATAGATTATCAGAACCACTAACAGAGACAGAATACAGAATAATTCTATTATCTCAAAGAATTCCCTCATGTTGCCCCTTCATATTCAGACCCTGCCAAAAAATAATCTAGAAGAGAAACCTGGCATCCACTGATATTTTCTCTTCTCTTGTATTTTTGCCTTTGCTAGAATAAATGGAATCATACAGTTGGCAACCTTTGAAACTGTATTCTTTCACTTGGAAGAATGTATTGAGATACATTCATATGTGAATTGGGTGAATCAATAGTGCTTTCTCTTTTCATTACTGAATAATATTCCATTTTGTGGATATACCACAGAGTATGCATTACTCATGGAAAAACATTTGAATTGTTCCAGTTTTAGGTCTATTATAAGTAAGGCTGCCAAAACTTTTGCATATAAGTTTCTTCATTTCTTTGTGTAAAATATATATTCATTTCTTGTGGGTGAATACCTTGGAGTAGGATTCCTGTGTCATATAATTTTATATTAAAAAACTGCCAAACTGTTTTCCAAAGTAGTTGTGTAGCTGAACTTTCTTTTAAATGTCTTTGTCTTACTTAATATTTACATGATTTTTTTTTTTTTACTCAGTAAAAAAAGAAAATTGCAGCTGTTTTCTAAATATATCTTTAGGCAATTAATATAATCTAAGGGAATAATTTTGAGTTTTGCTAGGGTTGAACTTATTTTATGCTACAGAATTTAAAAAATTCATTTGATATGATTTTTTTCTGTTCTCTTTAAAATTTCTTATTTGTTTGTCACTAATAGTGTGCAGAAATAATAAAAACATGCTTCTGATATCCTGTCATCCATCTTTCAGTTAAGGCAGTTAGGCTGATTTGGCTCTTGTGCTGTAGAGAAAGATCTTGAAGTAGTATCACTTCTGTAATTTGGATTTCTTGGCATGCGGCAGGTATTATGAATTTGAAGTCTATTTGTAGCAAGTCTATGAATTAAAAGGAAACATAAACTGATAGTATAGGTATTATTTATTTTCCTCTAAAACTTTTCTTAGTTTTAGTGTGATTACACTTCATGCCTTTCTCCGGTGATTTCTAATCCATGCAGGTCCTGGAAGAAGAAAGGGTACTCATGAATCTGCAGTCCTTATCTTTCAAACAGTGGCCTTTTATACACTGCATATCAAGGATCTAGTATATGAATGAAGCACATGCTAAAGCCAGAGTTGGAAAATATTTAAAACCTATGTAGTTTTGAATACAGTTATGCTAGTATTTGACAACTTAATTCAATTATTTCTAAATTTCAGGTAGGTTCTAAAATACTTTTTTAAGATGTTTTCTCTCAGATTCCAAGACGTTGGATTGCACATAGCAGTGGCAGACACTTTATTTCTTAGAATGTTCTTTTTATCAGGATGTTAATGAAACCGGTGGGAGAACTTTCTAACGTCTTACTCCCACAAAAAACTTAAACATAATACTGGAAAAGGCAGTCTTCCAATAGGCACCTGATTTATCTCTCCTCCTGATATGGTTTGCACTTGTGTTCCCGCCAAATCTCATGTTGAATTGTAGTCCCCAATATTAGAAGTAGGGTCTCATGGGAGGTAATTGGAACATGGGGCGGATTTCTCAAGAATCGTTTAGCACTGTCAGCCTTGGTATGTCCTCATCATAGTGAGTGAGTTCCTGTGAGATCTGGCTGTTTAAAATTATGTAGTACCTCCACCCTCTCTCTCTTCTTCCTACTGCAACCATCTGAAGTGCTTGTTCCCTCCTTGCCTTCCACCATGTTTATAACTTTTCTGAGGCCTCCCTAGAAGCTGAGCAGATGCCTGCATTATGCTTCCTGTACAGCCTGCAGAACCATGAACGAAATAAACCTCCTTTCTTTATAAATTCCCCAGTCTTAGGTATGTATCTACAGCAATGTGAGAATGAACTAATACACCTATACATGAAGATGCTGACTCCCAACCTCAGTTGGGGTACCTTAGGTCAGGTAGTTGCTGATACAAATGCCTGAGAGCATGCTCAGCCAGGACTATGTGAAGATAAAGACTACAGGGTGACTGATTGAACCCACATAATATAATAGGAAGTGTGCATTAATTACAAAAAATACATCTAATTATAATTACGCAAGAAAACTCACATTTTATCCTAATTAGGAACATGGTAAAGAGCTGCCAGATATGGCGAGAAGAATGCTTTATTCTTTGTCCTAAATCTATGCTTGTCTGAATTTGCATCTACCTTACTGCTTTAGTTCTATGCCCCACATTATTTTTATCTCTGCTAGTATACTCTGGAATGGTAACTTTCTTATTACTATCTCATTTCCAATCTATAATTGCTCACAGTTTTACCATCAAGAGACTTCACTATTCATCAGTGCAGCACTGCTTTCCTTTAAGATGCTCAGTAAAATGTAACCTCTTCATTACTTATTTTTTTAAGACTTATACTATTATTAAACCAACAGAGGCAAATGGCTAAGCTAACAGTATTATGCTAAAGTGCTTCCCATCTCCCATGTTGTCCACAGGAGCAACACACATAGCTTTTTATTTTATTCTTTCTGATAAATCAATAACCCTAAATAATATGCTCACACACAAGTTTTAGTTTACTTGCTTTAGGTATTACATATTTATTTTCTGTTTTAAGAAGCAGGGATTTAGCTAGCTTATAAAAACTTTCATCTTTCTTTCCCTATCCTGACAATATAGGGCTGCCACACCTTGCAAATAAAAATATGTAATGCTCAATTGCATTGTAATTTCACATCAGCAAAGAATCTTCTAAAAAATGTGTCTCAAATGATACATGGGACATACTTACGTAAACAAATTATTTGTTTATCTAAACTTCCAGTCTAACTGAGCATCCTATATTTCATCTCACAACCCTATCAGAATACACATATCATTGTATTTTATTAACTCTGTTGGTTACATTTTGTAGCAATGTACCTTTAATTCATGCTCCATCAACATTATTTTTTATTCTCCACTTTGTGAAATGCAAATATTTGTACTTCCTCTTTCTTTTAACTGTATTCCTGTTCTTGTTTCTATATTTATAATTTCTAGTTATATAACATTCACATAAACAACGTTTGTGTTATTTGTGTTTAAACAAACATATTCATTGCAGAGCTAAATTGTAAATGTTTACTACATTGTTTTTCTTGAAATTTTTGTGTTTCACCACTCCAAATATTTTCTAATGCCATTTTTCCCCTTGGTTAACTCTCATGTTTTCAAATATTCTCAAACTTTCCAAAGGCTGACTTCTCTCGACCTTTCTGAACTACGGTCATCTTGAGGATTGATTCCATTTAATGCTTTCCTAGATTCAATTCATTTTTTTGTCTGGATCCTCATTCTTAGTATATTTGTTTTGCTGAGAAAAAGAGCTCTATTTTCAAGTAACTTTCTAAAGAATTTGCTGGGGGTGATTTTTTGAGATCTTGCATGTTTGAAAACAGCTCAATCCATTTGTCATACATGATTGATAGGTCAGTTGTGAACAGAATTCTAAGATAAAAATAATTTCACTTGAGAGGTTAGAGGGAATTGCCCTCTTGTCTTCTGGTGTTCAACATTGCTATTGAATCCTGCTGTTCTGATCTTATTCCTGTGTCTGCATCTCTGCTGCCTTTTTTTCATCCAATATTTACCATTTCTTTTTACTTATAATTCTCAAACTCTATAATGTTGTAATTGAGTGCATATTTCCCCCATGCATTGCACTGTGTGGGCTCGTTCAATCTAGAGACATATTTCTTAATTGGGAGAAAATTTCTTACATATTTCTTTAATTTCTTTCTCTAGTCCAGTTGTTCCGGACTATCTCAAACATCCATTAGTTACATGTTAGTGCTTCCGAGTTGATTCTTCATGTTTTTTATTTTTCTCCTATCTTTTTTTCTTTGTTTTTGCCTCTTTGGAAGACACATCAAGCTTTATTCTTTAACACTTGTATTGATTTTTTCCCAACATTTTATAATAAAAATTTTCCAATTTAATTTAAAAAAAAAAAACCCTCTTGCCCTCTCATTGTTTAGGTTTTTTTTGTTGGTGATGGTGGTATTTATTTATTTATTTTTTAACATTGTGTCTTAGGACATACATTTTTTAATATCACTTTCTTCTGGAGTAATTTTCTTTATTTACCTTTGTCTCTTTTATTTAGAGGAATTCTCTAAATATCTCATGAGTCTTGTCTTATTAACTCACATTTAATATTGAGTGAATAAACAATAACTTGGCAAATCTGGTTGCATGGTTGTGACTTGTGAACAGGTGCGCTTTGCTTTTGAGTGTTTGGACAAAGAGTAATACTTCACTTGGAAAGTCCTAAATACCCTATTGATTAGGCTTTCCAAATTCCAAGGGGGAGAACCTTTAGTTTTATTAGTTTTATATGTTTAGTAGGGTACAGTCTTATGCAGTGATCTGTATATAAGCAGAAGCATATGTATGAATGTGTATATGTCTGAATAACAACGAATGTGTCTCAGGTGAGTTAATTTTTTTCTTTTTTTATTTGTACAAAGTTATAGGGTATATGTGCAATCTAAACTTTCCTTTTTCCTACCCACTGTATTTACAATGCTGTAGACTTCAGGGGTCTGCCAAGCTAAGTTGCATCCTTCTCCTTAGTTTTGGGTAAGTCTCATCAGATTTTGACCAGCTTCAGCAGGCAGGCATCTTCAGTTTTGTTGTTCTTGTTGTTGTTGTTGTTTTTCTGTTTCTCTCTCCTAGTCTCTCCATCATCATGTGTATGCCTTGATATTCCTTCACTACAAGTTTACTGGAATGTTTCTAGAGATAGGAGATAAATGTGCAAAATTTCCCGGTTGCAAAACCAAGTGTTTGCCTGGGAAAAGTAATCTTGGATTTTGTGCCTATTGTTATATACCTTTGTGGAAGTTCTAAATATTCATTTCTAGAAGATATGTCAGGGATGTGAGGGTCAGAATTTCCTGCTCAAGGCATGGCTGTGCCATCTGCTCTCTCAGTGAACTTGAGAAAGTTATTTAATCTATATGAGGATTAAATATTAATCAATATCTGCAGAATTACCTAGACAGTGACTTGTACCTATCAGGTAATAATAAATAACTATAAGAACTTTCCCTAACATATTATCCTATGCAAGAAACTTTGTAAAATAACTCATTTTGAATCTAGATACTTCAGAATTATTACACATCAGATCACATTAATAATTCATCTCCAAGTTGTCAAGTCATAAATGAAGAAACCAAATGTCCAGCTCTAGGGAAGTTAACAGTACAACCAGTCAACTTAGTGTAACTTGGACAAGTGTTATATCATCTAGCACTCCTGCATGGAGATAATATCTGTTTCATAGGATTTTCATTGGAGTAAAATATGTTCATACATTTAAAGTGCATAGAAATGTCCCTAGCCGAGAGAACCTTTCAATATGCATGGTTATTAGAATAATTGTTTTTATATTATTATTATTTGACTTTCTGTGTAAGAATCTTACATGTATCATTTATTACCTTGCCTTAGTCTTACAACATCCCTTTGAGAAAATACTATTATTATTACCTTACAGATGAAGAAATGAGGCACAGAGTAGTTAAGCAATTTGCTCAAGGCAGCAGAGCCAGTGGGTGGTGCAAGGAGGATTCAAATCTAGGCACTCTCATTTCAGAACCTGAATTAAGTCACCAAGATAAACTATTTGAGCAATAAATGTATGATAATTAGGATAGTAAAAATTACTACTCTAGGTTGGATTTAGCTCCTGGGGTAGGGTTCAGATTGATATAGAAAGGAGAGATAGTGGGACCACCAAGTTGGGTTAATGCCCAAGTCTGGCACTGATAATTACATTAAACGATAATGAATTCATCTACGTGGAGATATCATCTTGAATTACTTTAAAAGAAGGAGAGTAAATGTTAATTCCTGACAAAGAAGTTTTTTCATATTAATAATAGGAAAACCTCAAAAATGTATTGAATCTAACTGTTGAATGTTAAGAATTTTCTTTTTTTTTTTTACTTTTTTAAAGAATTGTGAAAAGTGCTGCAAATACTGATAAAATGTACATTTCTTGAAATCAGGAACCTCAAAAAAATGTTGCTTACTGCATCTAATAGTTTAAAAAATTCTGCAATATTTCCATAATTGCCTCCATCTCCTTTTCTTGTAAGTGTTTTAGTTTTGTTTTCAGTGTTGGGTTTTCCTTTTCCCTCCCTCCATATTGACCCGGATATTTAGATATTTAACTTTAAAATCCTTATGTTGTCAAGTTTCTTAGTATAGCTAAATGCAAATTTATCACATCCTCTGGTTTGATTTAGGGGAGCAAATTTAATTCTGCACTGTAAATAAAAATACTTTGAATATGTAATAGGAATGCTACTTCTCTCTCCCCAGTCCTCATTCTAGACATTTAAGTTATTCATAGATGCTATTCCCATAACACTTAAAATGATTATATCTATTGCCAACTCCTATAAATTATTAACATCAAAGCAAGTGGTTCTCTGGCACACAATTTCAGCCTTCCACAGAAAGAGGAAAACTTAGGGTGATGTAAATAGATTAAGGAAATTCAGTTGATAACATGGTAACTACAAATTTCATCTTTGTTTATAAATGCTTTTCTTTTTTTTTTCCTTACTTGTTCTTGTTCACAAGATGATCATAGACAGGAAGGATTCTGTGAAGATTCCAAAGTTCAAGAGTGATATAGCCGAGTGAAGATTATTCCACCCAATCTTTCTTCACAGTTTTAAGTAATGAGGCAGCAGAGCCACTGCTCACTTAACAACATCTAGTAGTTATTACAGTTTATTCAGCAAGGCCTTACAGACTGAATTTATAAAACAAGGATTTATTGAGTTCAAAGAAAGGAATGATGAAGATAAATTGAGAGATGTCTAAATGAAATTAAAAATTATTACCTCCCAGAATTCAGACAGTGGCTGACTGTTGTATGCAATATCTAGTTAACAACGTCAGGAATTAAAGGTATGCAACTTGATAAAGATGGATGTCTTACTTTTGTGGGTACAACTTAGGCAGTTGAGAATAAATATTGTAATAATTGATCTTTCTGAATGATGTGCAAGTGCTAGATGACATTTGATCTATGGTATCAACTTCCTGCCTTTGGCACTGATGAATGGTCCTCAAGTTTTTCCTGATAAAAACATGGTCAAGCCTTCAATTAGACATATCACGGTGCACCAAATAAAGTTGAATATAAATGGGTGGGAGACTCCACTACTACCATTTTAATATTAGCCCAGACTACAGCCATTTCTACCACGTATGCTTACAGTAGAAAGATATTGCAGATGAATGATGTTCAAATTACTCTGTCATAGTAAAGATCGGGGGGAAGGGAAGTCAAGGTCCCCCGTTTCACAGCAGCTGCCTGGTTACCTCAGTAAGTACGAAGCGGCTTCAAAAAGGTTATTAATAGCCATATTGACATTCTGATTGAAAGTAATTTTTCAGCAGGCTTGGGTATAATTCAGTAGAGATTTTATTGGCTCTCAACCAGCAATTTCAAAGAAATACTTCAATTAGTAATGTAATAATCTGTCTGTAGTCAAGGTGTATTTAGGAAATTTATGCCTTGGCTCGGATCGGAACTGTCTTACAAATAAGAGTTTGCCTGTTTGTTTGGAACAGGATTATTGTGACTCTACAAGCTATAAGGATGAAAAATATATAGTATTAGGTACTTAAGTAGATCAGAGTACATTGGCTGAATCTTTGGTGCCCAGACATACTACAAGCCAGCTTTTAATTTTCTAGGCTGCATTTAAAACACAAAGTCTTCTAGTAGACTTTTGTTTTTGTTTTGCTCAAAATTCAAAAAGTCATTACTCTTTTTTATGTTTCTGCCCTTTTTATCATTTTGGAATAATAAATATTTATTTTTTCTTATGATGAAAGACTGATTCATAGATTGATGAAACTCATGAATAGATATTTCAATAGAAAGGCAATCCAGAGTTTTGGAAACAGAAATTCAAAGTGAGTTCCTATGGGAAATACAATTCCTAATTTTATTGTTATTTTTAAGGCCAATGCTTTCTCTGGTAATTAATTTTAACTGCTGCACATCGGTGTAACTTTTGTATCCTCTATGTTTTACTGTATTAATAATAGTGTACCTAAAGTGAAAAAGAGTTACACGAATTAAGTTCAACTTAATAAAGGAATATTAATTTGCATTACCCTTGGAATAAAGGGACTTGGATTAAATGGAGAAGAGATGGCAGAAAGGGAAACTTGTATTTTTCTGTAGTTTATGTGTGTTTTTTACCATGTATGTGCACTGATTGTTTAAGTACAGCATCATTAAAATCTCACAAAGTAAACATCCCCATGTAAACATCATCCAGATTAAGAAAGTGAACATTTCCCAAGCCCCAGAATTTTCCTGTGTTCCCTCTGCAGTTACTACCTCCCTAACAACTCTTCTGACTTCATGTAGCAGACAAGAGTTTTGCCTCTTCTTAAAAACTAAATATTAATGGAGTTACACAGTGTGTACTCTACAATGTCTGGCTACTTTTGTTCAGCATTGTAAGGCTCGTTGATCTTATTGCACATAGTTGTAAATCATTCAGTTATCCTTGCAGTAGGATATTCTGTTGTAGGGATGCATTTATTTATTCATTCAATTGTTGACAGGCATTTAGAAACTTCAAATTTGTGGCTATTGACAGTTGTGCTGCTTTGAATATTCTAGGACATGTTTTACTGGTAAACATATGCACAGATTTCGAATGGGGATATTACCAGGACTGGAACTGTGGAGTGGTGCAGTATACCCATATTTAGTTTTACTAGGTATTTTCAAAGAGTTTCCCAAAATGGTTGTACTTTCATAGGCTTTTACCAGCAATGTATAAGAATTCTGGTTATTTTATATTCTCAATAATACTCGACATTATCTTTTATTAGCCGTTGAGCATCCTATTTGTTAGTAACTTTTGTCCATTTATTCCTGTTATGTTGTCCTTTTATTGATTTATAAGTACTTTAAATACTCTGGATATGAAGTTTTTGTTGGATATATGTATTTAAAATATTTTCTTCTAGTTAATGGGTTGCCTAGGGTCTCTCTTAATTGTTTCTTATAATAAACAGAACTCCTTAAATTTAATATAGTCAAAATGGATAGGAGATAATAGGCCATCTGTAACCCCTTCACTCTCTACTGGGGATTACCTATAAGAAGGATGGTTGCAATCAAACTTCCCTGTAAAAACAAATTGAGGACTACATACCAGAACCTTCATGCTAGTGGCATCCTTGGCAGAAAGATAGAGTCCTAGGCACGAAATCATTTTGTAGTAGAAGATACATGGTCTCTCTGATTATGCATTGAAAACCATCCTGAAAATTATGGACTTATGATGCTGGCTGGATAATGGAGACTACTCATTTAGATTGTATAACCAACAGTAGGTAATATGAAAATAATCTAAAACCAAAATGACTCTCTTTGTGTAAGTAATGTTTCCACATAAATTGCAGAAGGATAAGGATATTTTAGGGACTGCCTAAGACTTCTCCAAGAAAGAAACCAAGATAAAATATATATACAAAAATAACTTTCCATGCAAAATTTTATTATACCAATGGTCCTGTGTTTCTTATACATGTTTCTTAATTCTCTCCTTGCTTTTTACAAATTTGATGTCACTGTAGGGGCATTGTGTCAATATTTAATGGAGATGGAGATGGAATATTTATATCAATATTCAATATTCGACGTAGAACATGGAATTTTTACTTTCTGTAACAAACAGACTTACTGAATATACAAAAATATTAACATAATTTGAGAATATTAGTTTAATATGAGGTGGCTTTTACTCTTCTTTATTTGTATGGATTTGAGGGTACAAGTGCAGTTGTGTTACATGGATGTATTGCGTAGTGTTGAAGTCTGGCCTTTAGTGTACCCATCACCCAAATAGTGTACATTGTACACAATAGACTAGTATTTCATCCATCACCCCCTTTCCATTATCTCACCTTTTGGATTTCCCGGTGTCTATTATTCCACTCTGTAGGGCTGTGTGTACCCATTGCTTAGCTCCCACTTATAAGTGGGAACGTGCAGTTTTTCACTTTCTGTTTCTGAATCATTTCGCTTAATATAGCTCCATCTTTGTTGCTGCAAGAGACATGATTTTATTCTTTTTTATGGCTGAGTAGAACTCCATGATGTGTGTGTGTGTGTGTGTGTGTGTG
>NC_045451.1:52934005-52984370 GCF_002776525.5 Piliocolobus tephrosceles | reverse complement strand
GAGACGGGCGGATCACGAGGTCAGGAGATCGAGACCATCCTGGCTAACACGGTGAAACTCCGTCTCTACTAAAAAAAAAAAAAAACTAGCCGGGCGAGGTGGCGGGCGCTTGTGGTCCCAGCTGCTCGGGAGGCTGAGGCAGGAGAATGGCGTGAACCTGGGAGGCCGAGCTTGCAGTGAGCTGAGATCCGGCCACTGCACTCCAGCCTGGGTGACAGAGCAAGACTCCGTCTCAAAAAAAAAAAAAAAAAAAAGAATTTCTTTTTACAGTGTGATCTGATCCTTGGAGTTCCTAGCCCTCGTAGACCAATAAATGAACCAGGATAAAACTTTTTGAGAAATAGTCCATAACGATTGACCAACAGTATTTCTAGTATTTCCAAATAACCTCCATGTAAAATTTATTTATTGTTTTATGTTTCTATTATTTTTATAAGTTTTTAATGACTGTGGAATGAGGAAACTCAAAGTAAGCATGGGCTTAGAAGCTTGGAACAGGGAATAAGTTTACATTAAAAATGTATATACAGAAAACATGGAGCATTTTTAGTTTTAAACATTTTTAATCCATAGTATTAAAAAAATTCACCTCAAACTCTTCAAAATACTCTTGTTTTTGTATTAGTCTTAATTTAGCTTAAATAGTATAAATAAATATCTTTATACTAGTTATGGCTGTTAATAAGATACTGGTTGCTTTATGTTTTATTATGTGTATATTTTGTAAGTAAAAATGATAAAAGAAATAATCTAACATTCAATTTTACTCTTTTCCTCAAAAAACTCTAATTTTTTGGGAAAACTCTGAAATGTTTTTCTATTAGTACCTCATTTCTCTTCTTTGCACTAAAGACTTCACATCTGAAAACAAAATGTCATTATTAGTGAATGGCTGGCAAATGGCTTGAGCTGTCTAGTATACAATCAGCCAGTGCTGGCTTGATGGTTTTATTCTACAGAAAAATATTTGTAAAAGATTTGCAATGATCCTCCATTTCAGATAATTTTCTCCATGTGAATGCAGAGTTCTTTCAGATATAGAAACTGCATTTGTAACTATGTCTGTGTGATGTGTTTAAGAAAACCAACAGTAACAGGAAATCAGAGAGCTAATTATAAATCATTTATTAAAAATCTGTCAATCAAAAAAGGTAATTTTTCTACCAGTGTGGATTTCTAATTTTTCCACAAGTGGAAAGTCTTACTTATAACAAGGAGTGTTACAAGTAAGAATGTTTAAACAAATATTCTGAAAAGACACATGAATTATTAAACTCATTCTGTAAAAGAACAATGAGTAAGACATGCTAATATGCTTATAAATTGCCATAGTTGGCCGGGCGCGGTGGCTCAAACCTGTAATCCCAGCACTTTGGGAGGCCGAGACAGGCGGATCACGAGGTCAGGAGATCGAGACCATCCTGGCTAACACGGTGAAACCCCGTCTCTACTAAAAATACAAAAACTAGCCAGGTGAGGTGGCGGGCGCCTGTAGTCCCAGCTACTCGGGAGGCTGAGGCAGGAGAATGGCGTAAACCCAGGAGGCGGAGCTTGCAGTGAGCTGAGATCCGGCCACTGCACTCCAGCCTGGGCTACCGAGCGAGACTCCCTCTCAAAAATAGAAAAGTTAAAAAAAAAAAAATAATAAATAAATAAAATAAATTGCCATAGTTTCTTCAGTGCTATTCATAAGTAATAACATAGGCCAGGGGTCATTCATTGGACATCTACAAAACTGGTACCATAAAAAGTGATTTGTCTCTAAATTTTCTCTTTCAAAATGAAAATAATGAGAGAATAAAGAATTCTAGAATTTAAGAGGCTATAAATAATATATTTTAAGGTTAGATGACAGAAAATCACGAAGAAAGAGAAACATGACAGGAAAAGAGTCCAAAGGAATTACGAGACCTGCACTCATTCAGACGAAAGGACCAAAGCTAGTCTAATATTATTTATCCAGAGCTCTTTTAACAGTGCCACAGTTCAAATTACTGTTTTTAAAATTTAGGGATTGCCTCTAAAATGTGCAATACTGGCTTCTATAACAGATCAATCCTGAAATTGTATGGCTTAATTAATACAAAGGAAATTTTTTTTTTTTTCTTTTTTTTTGAGACGAATTCTCCTTCTGCGGCCCAGGCTGGAGTGCAGTGGCCGGATCCCAGCTCACTGCAAACTCCGCCTACCGGGTTTACGCCATTCTCCTGCCGCAGCCTCCCGGGGTAGCTGGGACTACAGGCGCCCGCCACAGCGCCGGGCTAATTTTTTGTAATTTTAGTAGAGACGGGGTTTCACCGTGTTAGCCAGGATGGTCTCCATCTCCTGACCTCATGACCTACCCACCTCGGTCTCCTAAAGTGCTGGAATTACAGGCATGAGCCACCGCGCCCGGCCAATACAAGGTAATTTTTATTCTCACTCACACGTAGTCCAAGGCTTTCTGGAGGTAGGTGTGGAAAGGGCCTCTACTCCACATGGTTGTTTAGGGATCTAGGCTGGTGGAGGCTCTGCTAACTTTAGTGCCTTACTTCCCCAGTCACTCTGTACATTGAGATAAGAATGAGAGCGATATAGAGCACAGGGTCATGTGAGCTAAGACTAAAGGGAGCCTTTATCACCGGCGCCCGTTATAAATGTCCAGAACTCTATCACATAGTCACGCCTAGCTATAAGAGAGAAGGTAATCTCTCCAAGTGCTTAGAAAAAAGAGAACTTAATTTGGTAAATAACAACTCTGTGTCTGCTACACATATGTGTAAGGAGAATTTTTTAAAACGTTGTTAGGCCTTTTATATGTAATAGTTCCTTACTTCCCAAACTTCAGTGAGCATACAAGTCATTTGGATATTTTGGTAAAATGCAGGTGATAATTCAGCAGGTCTGGTTTAGACTCTAATTTCTAATAGATTCCCAGGTAACACTGATGCTGTCGTTCTACAAATTTCGGGAACTATCTGGATATCATGTGAAAACAAATCCTAAACTAACAAACAAAATCACAGACTCAGTGAGATGAAGTTTAAGCCCTCTAGTCATCTTGCTGTTTTTCTTGGAATATATATTTTCCTTCTTTGTGTCTTGATTCTGGTAAACAAAGTGAATATAACAATACATAGTTTCTTCAAAGCTCACAGCAATCTGGAGATTTATGAAATAATAGCTACAAAATTCTGTGACCTTGTTTGGGGAGAGGTATTAGAAATATGTTAGCTATTAGCTTGTTATTAGATTGTCATTGGCTGGAAAAAAATAAAAGCCTGTGCAAAGAAGAGGAGCCCTTTCCCCTGCATGGGACATTTTTGCTATTATTGTTTCCATTATTCCATTTTGACATTTTCACCAAAGCATACAACAATCCAGCTATACTATACATACAGTCAGCTAGCAATATTATGACTCTCTTTTATCTTTATAACACATCTACTATAATATAGAAATTTAAGATTTTAAAATATGTGTATGCATGTGTGTGGGGGTGTGTGTTTGTATGTACATCCACCACTTGCTTCAGCAGAAGCATACTTATTATATGATGAATAGGATTTAAGTTTTCACAAAGCCCCAGGTGATCATAGACCCTACAAAATTCATGAGAATTGTCTCTGTTAGCCACATTTACTCCGTATCTTTCTCTACCTTGAAACAAATAAATATCTCTTTTCTTTTATTCTCTGTAGCTGAAGCCATGAAGCCAAAGCTTCATGGATTGGTGGATTCTTTGATTTATTCATTCATCCATTTGTGCCCTTTTTTATTCCCGTGACAGCCTGAAAATTAGTTGGATAATAAAATTAAAGGGGAAGAAAAGGACAAAATGGGTGTATTAGTTCATTCTCACACTGCTGTGAAGATACTCCCTGAGACTGGGTAATTTTTAAAGAAAAGAGGTTTAATTGGCTGGCAGTTCTGCATGGCTGGGGAGGCCTCCGGAAACTTACAATCATAGCAGAAGGTGAAGGAGAAGCAAGCACCTTTTTCACAAGGTGGCAGGAGAAAGAGAGCAGGAAGGAAGCCACACAGTTTTCAGCCATCAGATCTTGGCCACACACTTATCAACCATCAGTTCACACCAGTAGTCCCAGCACTTTGGGAGTCCAAGGTGGGCAGATCACTTGAGGTCAGGAGTTCGAGACCAGCCTGGCCAAAATGGTGAAACCCCATCTCTACTAAAAATACAAAAAATTAGCTGGGTATGGTGGCGGGTGCCTGTAATCCCAGCTACTCAGGAGGCTGAGGCAGGAGAATTGCTTGAACCTGGGAGGCAGAGGTTACAGTGAGCTGAGAGCACACCACTGGGCAACAAGAGTGAAACGCCATCTCAAAACAAACAAACAACCCATCAGATGTCATGAGAACTCACTACCACAAGAACAGCATGTGGGAAACCACCCCCATAATCCAATCACCTCCCACCAAGTCCCTCCTTTGACAAGTGGAGGGATTTGGTGGGGATTACAATTCAAGATGAGATTTGGGTGGGGACACAGAGCCAAACCATATCAATGGGAAACTGTATCCTTCTCTGAAGCTCTGAAGTTTATAGACCACTTTCCCATTAATCTGGAAGGCCATGTTGGAATACTTTCACAAAGACAAATTAAGAATTAGGATTTTTTTCTCCTAAGGGTAAAAAACAGAGTAAAATATGGATAAAAGTCAAGGGCCTAGTGTGTATTCTTATCCTTTCTCTTTGTTAGTCTTTTCCAACGAGTTAAAAAAGAGTGCCAAGTAGAATAAATGTCAAATGTGAAATTTTGAATAATAATAAAATCAAACATCAGTTATGTTTTCTCCTAAAATCTTATGAAATAGTTATCATAAAGTATAAATAATGTCAGCATGTATCATTCATTTAAAACAATTATTTTTGTATTTTGAATGAATAGCTGGTTTGGTTGCTAGCATTATCTGAATTATTCAGGCAAGTAGACAATTTCATCTGAATATATACATAATTGCCTCAGTCACTTGGGAGCTAGATTTATGACCACAGTTTATTGGTATAATAACATTCATAATACAGTATACCATAGTTAATTTAATTTTAGCTATAACACATTTCTGAAAAGTGGACTAGATCTGATTATATTGTTCCAATTTCACTGATGAGAAAGGAAGATTATTTAGTTGAACTAACGCAGTATCAATTGTAGTAGTGTCAAAAGAAGAGAGAGAATTAGCTTGGTTTCCTGATTCCAACTTCAAAATTACTTTAAAATTAGATTGATTAAATCAAATTAGAATTTAATCTCCAATTCTCTTTTGTTGATTAGGTGAGTGTTCTTTAATTGTAGAAAGTAATATAGTTTAAAGAGTTTAAAAGAATCAGTGTACAGGAAGGTAATTTGTAAAAAGTGAAATTTAAAATTTCTCCTGTCCAATCTTTCCCAACAACCAAACTTTTATTCCAATTTCCAGAGGTATGTGTTAATAACATTTTTATGCATATACCCTCAGGAATTTTCTGTGCATATATAGGCATATATATTTGGGTAAATATATATGGCTTCAATTTGCTTTCTAACAATGAAACCACTGTTGACATAATATAAATTGTATAGGTTATATAGTTTAATAGCCTTGTTAATAATTAAAGTCCTGCTGGATATTTAAAGTTGAATAAGACTATATATTTGGATTGTTTCAAATGCATTTAATTTTAGAGTATTTCTTAATATGAGAAAGCTACCCTGTTACAGTTATTCTTGCATCATACACACAAACATACATACACATATTCCCTTGTCTATGTGAGAGCAACTCTCATTTCAGCTTTCTAAAATCATAAAAACCATTGAGATAGGTGAATTCCCTTAATCACACTTCTCTCATTATGCCTTGCTGCTGAAAGGTAGCAGATGCTGGACTCATTGTCCAAATTACACCAGTAGCTGAATGTAGTGCTGTTTAGAGTGCAGTCACAGTGAATTCAAATCCTATCCAAATAACATCCTAAAAATGTTGGTTTGACCCCTAATTAGTTGGTGCATGTCCATGAGCCACCCAGCGAGGCTGTAGAGGTTGCAGAGTTGCATTATTCTCTCTTAGTGAGCCTTTTCCCTACCTTCTTAGCAGACAGATGAGTCTCTTATCAGAAGGAGCAGATGGCAGCGTGAGTCTGTTTAAAATTGCAGACATGTGCTCGGAGAACAGTTCCTAGAATTTTTTTTTTTTTTTTGTTAGAGTGTATTACATAGGAGGACAATTGGTGTTAGAAGCCTGGGGAAAAACTTCTGAATTTTGGCTTGGAAACATTTCTTAGGTTTTGCTTTAATAGTTCTGCAATGTCGGAATTGAAAATGAGACAGCTTATTGACCCTTGGTATTCTGATATATGGAACACTGATAACCATTTAAAATTTAAGAATTCTTGAACTTTAAACCAGTAAATTGTGCCAAAATACCTTATTAATTCTGGCTTTTAACACTTTACAAGTCCTTTCACATTCAGGATTTTATTTAATTCTCAAGGCAGATCAATTTTTTAAGGTCCTGTTTTACAGACAAGGAAACTGAAAATCAAAGTGGTAATGTGGCTTATTCTAGGACACATGAGTAATAAAAGAAAATCCACAAATTAAAGGTACTGGTCAAGATGCATTTAATAAGTAAAGTTAAAAGTGTAGGTGGGTAATTACCACCTGTCAATCTTTGTGATGGGTGCTTTATATCCATAATATCTTATTAGTCACAAAATTGCTACAAGGAAGGAATTATTACCTCCACTGCATTAATGAGGTTACCATACATCACTTGTCCAAAGCTGCCTTTCTAGCAAGGGGTAGATGTTTTAAGCCTAGATCCATTCAATTCTAACTTTCATATTCTTTCCATGATAAATATTAAAATGATACGTGAGAGTGGACTTCAGACTTCCCTAGTGAGAATGTGATACCTGCCAAGACTGATGGGACTAATGGTTTGGTCTTGTACCTCTTTTCAAAGAATAGAAGTTTAATTATAATGAATAGTGTTAGTATCTGACAGTAAAATAGGCTTTGATTGTGGCCAAAGTGTGAACTGACACTTGTACTTCTTTTTTTGATATCTTAAACAACTATTGTGTAACTACCTTTTGTCAGTTAATATTTATGGTATACTTTCAGTGTGCCAAATGCTGAATCATAAGAGCACCAAGAAACTAAATACCTAGTGCCTTATCCTGAAGCAATATGCTAAAATACAGTCTCACTGCAAATTGGGATAATTGTACACACCTCAGAGGGGTTGTGGTAGGTGATATAATGACCCTCAAAGATATCCATGTCCTATTCTCCCAGAATCTGTATGTTAGGTTACATGGCAAAGATGAATTAAAAGGTAACAAATTGAATTACGTTTGCTAATCAGCTGACCTTAAAATGAGGGGAGTAGCCTCGATTTTACAGTTGGACCCAGTGTAGTCACAAAGGTCCTAGAGCAAAATGAACGTACAAAGAAAGATTTGTTTTCATAATGATTCATAAGAAGGCAGCATGAGAGAATCAGAAGGAAATGAACTGCAGAAAAATGGTCCAAGAAATGCAAAGTTGCAAGTTTTGATGATGGAAGAAGGGGACCACAAGCCAGGAATTGTGGGTAACTTCTAGAAATTGGCAAGCACAGGAAAACAGAGTCACCCTTAGAGCTTCCAGAAGGAATGTAGCCCTGAGAACATCTTGATTTTACTTCAGTGATATCCACGTCAGACTTCTATCCTACTGAACTGTAGTCAAAAAAAAAAAAAAAAAAAAGCAGTTGATTTAATAATGTTCTAGTAGCCAAAGAAAATAAAGCATAGTTAAAATACTAATTGTTACTTATTCTTTCTCTTTTATATGCCAAGTTATCTATCAGTTATCTTACTTAATTTCCACAACATTTCCGTATTAGTTTCCTAATGCTCCTAATAAAAGTTACCATACAATTTTTGACACATAACATAAATTCATCGACGACTGCACCTTTTTTGTTTCTTATAAAGTAGCACAAAATTATATATAATTCATGTAGGGTGTTTGTATGCACATGTGTTCTGTATAAAGAAACTCATGTACAGTGAGTAGGTTTAAAATCATATCTATCAATCTATTACTTTATTGTTTTATTTAGCTATAGAGTGAGAAAAGCTAGTTAATTTTTTAAATGTTAAGGGGGAAGAAAGACAAAACAAGACAAAGAAAAAAATAAATTTAAACAAAGTTACCATATATATATATACATATATATATACACACAGAGAGAAATAATTGATTTTATTTAACATTTTAGAAAAACCATCAGAATTAGTTGTATTACTATTTGTTCTGTTTAAATTTAAACAAAGTTACCATATATATACAGAGAAATATTTGATTTTATTTAACATTTTAGAAAACCCATCAGAATTAGTTGCATTACTATTTGTTCTATTTATATTAGTCATTAGTTATTAATATTTTATTAGTTTTTAATGAAATGGATTGCTAATTGAAGAAGTTTGCTATGAGTGAATTAAAAATAGAGGTTTAAATAGAGATGATGTGGAGTTAATAAAGTGTTAGCAGATAGATATCACAAGATCTGTCTTTTATGCTCTTTTTTTGTTGAGGAATGAGAAACCAAAAGAAAAAATTATTGTACACTTACTATGTGCCAGCATGAATTTGTGAATTTAGGTCTTGTGGATAAAACAGTAAACAATGGAGACAAAAATTGCCATCCTGCTTGTGGTGAAGACAGACAATTAATCAGACAAGTAAAGCAAATGTTTGTTTGTCTTAAGGCAACAAGGAATTCAATGCATTTAAAATTCTGATGGTTAATTTTGTAGAATTGAAAAGCTTGATGTTTAGTCAAGTCTAGAGTGAAATAATGGCTTACTTCTCTGAACTTATATTGAAATGAAACATTTCACTTAAGGGAAACCTCTTCCCATAAAAGGTATGATTTGTTTTTAGGTTCTACATTACAAAAATTTAAGTAGAGTTTGAAATTTCATATAGATATTTTAAGGGACTTTGGGACAGAGTATAATAATCATAATTTAAAATTTGATGATTATTCAGGTCCATATTTATTACAAAGATTATCTCTCAGACTATTTAACACTGAGACAGAGGCTGATTAGCTTTACACAAATGGCAACAGACTGTTATGATTTTATAACTCATATACTTAATCAAAACTCTTTCTTCTCTCTCTTTCTTGATTATTTTATGGCACCTAATCAGTATACCTGGTTTTCACAGTTCCTTTGCGCTATTGTTTAGTGACTCCATTTCTAATCTTGAATTTTAGATAACCACATTTGGTAATTTTGGGTTTAAAATACAGAGTGTAGGCCTTAAGTAAAAGCTTTCCAAAAGGCGCTCTCCAGATGTAAAGGCATTAGACCATGTATTTTAGGTCATAGATATTTGCATTATCAGAGAATTTCATGTTTTACTTCTATGATCCTGGTTTATATTTTTATTGCTGAGGTTGCCTACAAGTGAGGTAGGTATGCATGGATAAATTCTGGTTGACTCCTGATGTAGTTTGGCTCTGTGTCCCCACCCAAATCTCATCTTGTAGCTCCCATGATTCCCACATGTTGTGAGAGGGACCCAGTGGGAGATAATTGAATCAAGGGAGCGCATCTTTCCCATGCTGTTCTTGTAATAGTGAATACATTGCAGGAGATCTGATGGTTTTAAAAATGGGAGTTTCCCTGCATAAGCTCTCTCTCTTGGCTGTCACCATCCATGTACAATGTGACTTGCTCCTCCTTGCCTTCCACCATGATTGTCAGGCCTCCCCAGCCATGTGGAACTCTAAGTCCATTAAACCTCTTTTTCTTCCTTATCTTGGATATGTCTTTATCAGCAGCATGAAAACAGATTAATACAACTCCTCAGACACAACTCTACTAAAGCATCATTTGCAGTCAGAATACTTGCGTAAGTTTTGTTCATTTTAATTAGATATTGTGCAGGTTGTGAATTCTGTACTTCTAGATCCAGAATTTGAAATACAACCTTGTTAAACAAATTTCTTAACCCAATTTCCTGAACCACCGAAATCTTTTTCCTCAATTTGTGTGGCTGAAGGGTTTTCAAGTTAGGATCCATTCTACATCTGATGAGTGAATAAACTTTATTTTATCCAAATATATCCAGGTGGGAACATCCAAGGGGCCAGCTTTAACTAATTCTTACTTTTGCTCTTTGTGAAGTCTTCAAGTGCCCACCATAATTTTCACTCCTTGGAAGATGAGATCTTCCTTTACAAAATTCTAGAATTCTACTCTGGACAAATATGACATACAATGAAAAAATAGATTAAGAACAGCAAATAATCATAAATGAAGCACCATGGTTTTAAGAAAATGACAAAAAAATGAAAATAAGATGTCTTAGATTGTAGTGAATATTGTTTTAGCTTATAACCATAGAATACCATAACGAAAGATATTTTTATCTGCCGCTGTTATCAAAGTAACCAAATGCATTTTATGATTATGCATTTGGCCAGGCAAATTAAGTGAATTTCCTAAAGTGACATCTTCAGAAAGGAAAAGAACTAGGATGTGAACTTGGGACTTTGGCTCCTAGTCGAAACTTTGTTTATACCATACTGTAGTATCTTGCTCCATTGCTGAGCAATTTTCGTACTAAGAATAGATGCAATGTTTTTAAATCTCGTTGAATTCTCATGTCAATTACATAATGGTAGCTATGTTTAATTTAATTTAAGAGTTCGGGAAGCTAAAGTGAAGTGAAGTTCCCCAAAGGCCACATCTCAGCCAAGTTTTTATTATTTCAAAATCTTTATATAATGCTGAAAATAACAACCACTCTATTTATGTTATGTAAGTACCTGAGGATAGAATATGTTAAAAAAAAGTATTTTGAAAGATGTAAATTCCACTGTTTTATTTTATTATTTTACCTCTTTTAAGAAAAAGACCTAACAATAGACAGGAAAAAAAAATATTTTATCTGAGCCTGAACCAATCTTGCTAAATTTCACTTACTTTGCATAAAATCATTACCCATTCTCACCCAGACACCTGACTAAATTTTGTTCCTGATTAAGACAGAGACTTGCTTTTGGCAAAGCAAGCAATCTGACATATTCAGGACTCAATTAATTTAATTGCTGGATTAATGCAGTATACTTTTGCTCTCTAGCCATCCACAACTTTTCTGATTATAGATAGTTTCTGTTTCAGATGACTGGTTTTTGGAAGCTAAAGGAACTGGATAGCTAAGAATACCATTTAATCTGACTTTTATTTCTATTTTTTAATTGTTGTTTATCTGGAAATATGGATTAATGCCTCATTGTAGAAGACATAATAATCTTAAATTTATTATTTATGATAGGAAATAAAAATGCTTTGAATATTATTTCACTAGTAAGTGTGAACCTCCTTCCCTCTAGACTTTATTTCTCTCCTTTATTTCTCTCCGAAGTGACTTTTATCAGGCATTGGGTACTACCTCTGACTCTATCTGTATTTCATACATTTCTGTGGCAAGGCTGAAAAAAATGTATGTATATACTTAACTTAGCTTTTTCCTCCTTTTTTCTGGGAATAATTACCTGCAGAAAAGGTACCCTGTGCTGCTACTCACTGTGTGGGAGGCTCAGTGGAGCAAGACCTGTTTCTGTGGAGAGACCTACAGATTCCCACATATACAATATTCCATTGAGTAAATCTGTGTAATTTGAGAAAATACATTAGCAAGCCATCTGACCAAATAGTCAAAGCTCTGTCTCCAATGAAAGTTAATTGTAATAGCGATGGCATTAGGATCTCCAGTGTTTCACTGTTGATATGCATCTTCTCTTGATCTCTCTGTCTCGATCTCTCTCACAATTCTGAACCTGGAAAGGCAAGTATTAACTTCCTACAAGGGTCCTATCCAAAAATCGCTAACAGCTAGTCCAGTACCTGTAAGTTGGATAAGAGCTATCACTTACCAACACATAGTCCTTGGCACTTAAGGACAATGAAAGTACTAAATGTTAAAGTTTGGGGATCTGGTTAAGGAAATACTGAGAGGGGATTTAAAAAATTTTTCTGTATACTTATCTATAAGGAAGCAAAAAATACTGAACATAAATAAGCAAGAATGGTGAAAACTTAAAAAAAGCAAATCTAAGAAAGGAAGAAGAAAATAATAAAATAAGAGCCCATTTAGGGGAAGAGGGAGGATATGCCTAAACATCAGGATGATTCCCTAAATTGACAGCACACACTTGTAACAGATTATAATCTATTCATTTACTTAAATGTAGAAAACTTCATCTCATAGGAGCATTAACATCTTATTTGAATAGATATGTTTAAGTAAAAAGCAGACATTTTTCCTAATCCTGTAATGTTATATTTATAAATGGTATCCATCCACCCAACCATCTATCCATCCATCCATGTTACTTTACTGCATTTATTTATTCATTTAATAACTATCTCTTTAGTATCCCTGTGTGCCAGATTTTACTAAGCTAGACACTAGGGCCACAAAGATGTACAAATTATGGTCCCTGTCTTCAGGAAACACATGGTAAAATGAGTCCAAGTGGCTCAACTCTCATTTTAAATAATACTTTTAATTTTCCCCATTTCTCTTATGAAAATCAAAGCATATTTTACATATAAAAGTACACAAGTAAATTCTGAAGCCTCATCTTGGAATTGATGTGTCCGAGAATAATTTTTGTTGAGTCAGAGTATAAAATTTGTACATTAGGGAAATTTTGATTTCTTATTACTCTTAATAAAAACCAAGTTTATTTTTTCTAGATTTCATACAGATTGATATGTTCATAAGAATATCTTACAACTCTTGTCTGCTTTGTTTCTAGTTTCTACCCCAATGAGTATAAATTGTTTTGTCTATTTGATTTTTATTATCTTTATCTATATCTATATCTATATCTATATCTATATCTATATCTATATCTATATCTATATCTATATCTAGATTGTGTATTGATAGGTTTGGCTGTGTCCCCACCAAAATCTCATGTGGAATTATAGTTTCCATAATCCCCATGTGTCATGGGAAGGACCCAGTGGGAGGTAATTGAATCATGAGTGCAGTTTCCTCATGCTATTCCTGTGATAGTGACTGGGTTCTCATGAGATTTGATGGTTTTATAAGGGGCTTTCCCCTTGCTTCACTTTCATTATTCTCTCTCCTGTTCCAGGTGAAGAAGAATGTGTTTGCGTACCCTTCTGCCCATGGTTGTAAGTTTCCTGAGGCCTCCCCAGACATGCAGAACTGTGAGTCAATTAAACCTCTTTCCTTTACACATTATCCAGTTTCCGGTATTTCTTCATAGCAGCATGAGAATGGACTAATACAGTAAATTGCTACCACAGAGAGTGTGGTGGTGCTGTAAAGATACCCCAAAATGTAAAAGTGACTTTTGAACTGGGTAACAGGTGGAGGTTAGAACAGTTTGGAAGGCTCAGAAGAAGATAAAAAAATATGGGAAAGTTTGGAACTTCCTAGACACCTGTTGAATGGCTTTGACCAAAATGCTGATGGTGATATGGACAATGAAGTCTAGGCTGGCTTCCTGGATTCAGACTCCTTTCTAGGGGAATATACAAATAGATCTCCTGCCTTGCCAGGATTCCCAGGGCCAGAGATTGTAAAACTCCTGTGTCTCTGTATGATCCTGAGTGACTGCTCTGCTGAGATCCCATCCATCTTTGTGTATTGAACTCAAGGTCCTGATGTTGTGGGCTCATAAGTGTTCTCCTGATCCACGGGTTGCAAAGATCCAAGGGAGAAGCATGGTTTCTCAGGTGGGGCTGCACAATCCCTCACCACTTCCCTTGACTGGTGGTGAGGGTTCCTTTGGCCCAACACCACTCCTGGGTAGCCATCGCCCCACCATACTTTCTTTGTGGGTCGAGCCATCTGTCTAGTCAGTCTCACTGTGAGAACCTGGACATTTCAGTTGAAAGTGTTGAATTCACACATCATTTTCATTCTTCTCCATGAGAGCCAAGGACCTCAGATGCTTCTACTCAGCCATCCTGGCCCCTCCGTTGTTTTTTTACTTTTCAATTACATAATATAAGATGTTAAACATCATTTCATATACTTACTTTTCATTTGTTTATCTTCTTTCATGAGGTATCTGTTAAGGCCTTTTGCCAATTTTTTAAACAGGTTGTTTTCTCATTGTTGAGTTTAAAAATTATTTGTATATTTTGGATGACAGTACTTTATTAGATGTTTTCTGCAAAGATTTTTCTCCCAGCCTGTGGCTTATGTCTCATGCTTTTGATGGTATCTTTAACAGAACAGAAGTTTTTAATTTTAATGAAGTTCAGTTTAACAATCATTGCTTTCATGAATTGTGCCTTTTGTGTTGTATCTGAAAAGTCATTGCCATACTCAAGGTCATTTAGGTTATTGACTTTATTATCTTGTAGGAGCTTTGTAGTTTTTCATTGTACACTTAAATCTGTGATCCATTTTGAGTTAAAATTTGTGAAGGGTGTAAGGTTTGTGTCTATATTTATTTACTTTTTTACATATAGATGTGAAGTTTTTCCAGCACCATTTGTTGAAAATACTTTTTTAACACTGTATTGCCTTTGCTTTTTTGTCCCATATTAGTTGACTATACTTATGTGGGTTTATTTCTGAGTTCTTTATTCTGTTCTACCAATCTGTCTATTATTTTTTCCAATACAGCACTGTCAAGATTATTGTAACCTTATAGGAAGTCTTTAAATCAGATAGTCTTTCCTCTAACTTTGTCTTCCTTCAATATTGAGACTATTCTGGTCTTTTATCTTGTGATATAAACTTGAAAATCAATGTGTTGATATCCACAAAATACCTTGGGATTTTAACTGGGATTGCTTTGACTCTATAGATCAAGTTGGGAAGTACTGATGTCTTGATAATATTGAGTTTTCCTACCCATTAACATGAAGTTTCACTTCATTTATTTATCTTAAAAATCTTTCATTACATTTTTGTAGTTTCCTCATATAAATCTTGTACATACTTTGTCAGATTTATGACTAAGCATTTCATTTTGGGGGATGCAAATGTAAATGGTAATGTGTTTTTCATTTTAAATTCCACTTGTTCATTGCTGGTGTATAGGAAAGCAGTTGATTTTTGTATATTAATTTTGTTTCCTAACTTTGCAATAATTGCATATTAATTCCAGGAGTTTTTTGTTGATCCTTTAAAATTTTTCTTAATAGGGAATCATGTCAAATGCAAAAAAAAAAAAGAAACTTTTTTTCCTTTCTTCTCTGTCTGTATATATTTTAATTTCTTCTCTTGCCTTATTCCATTAGTTAGGACTTTCAGTATAATGTTGGGGGAAAAAAACTTGGTGAGAAGAGAAGTCTTACTTTGTTCCTTATCGTAGCAGAAAGGTATAAGTTTCTCACTGTTACATATAACATTGCCTGTAGTTATTTTGAATATGTTCTTTGTCAAATTGAGGAAGTTTGCCTGCATTTCTCATTTCCTGAGAGTTTTGATCATGAATCAGTGTTGGATTCTGTTGAGTGCTTGTCTGCGTCACTGACATGATTATCTGATATTATTCTTTAGTCTCTTGTTATGATGGATTGCATTAGTTGATTTTTGAATGCTGAACTATCTTTGCATATCTGTGATATATCCAGGTTGGTCATTTTGTATGATTCTGTTTATATATTGTTGAATTTGATTTATTAATATTTTGTTGAGGATTTTTGCATCTTTGTTTATGAAAGTGATTGTTCTATAGCTATTTTGGTAATATCTTTGTCTAGTTTTGTTATTTGGGTAATAATGATGCTGGCTTAATAGAATGAGTTAGGAAGTGTTCTCCATCCTTATATGTTCTGGAAAAGATTGTAGAGAGTTGATATAATTTCTTCCTTAAACGTTCAGTAGAATTTACCAGGGTAAGTTGCCTGGGTCTGGGTCCGATGTTGTTTTAGAAGATTATTAATTGTTGATTCTGTTTCTTTAATAGATACAAACCTATTAAGATCTTTTTGCATGAGTTTTGACAGTTGTGTGTTTCAATAAATCGGGCAATTTCTTCTTCATTATCAAACTTGTGGACATAGAGTTTTTATAACATTTATTTTTTATCCTTTTAATGTTCATGAGATATGAATTGAAGGTCCCTCTATAATTTCAGATATTAGTACTTTGTGTTGTCTTTTTTTCTTGGTCTGGCTAGAAGGCTATTAATTTTATTGATCTTTTCAAATAACCAGCTTTTGCTTTTGTTGATTTTTTTCTATTAGTTTTCTTGTTTTCAATTTTATGTATTTCTGTTCTAATAATTATTATTTCTTTTCTTCCGCTCACTTTGTGTCTAACTTGCTATTCTTTTTCTATTTTCCTAAGATATAAGCTTAGGTTATTAACTTTAAGTCTTTCCTCTCCTAATATATGCATTCAATGTTACATATTTTCCTCTAAGCACTTCTTAGAGGATTTTCATTTTCACAAATTTCAGAATATTTTAAAATCTCTCCTGTTTTTTGGCTTTTACCTATATGTTAATTAAAAATGTGTTGTTTAATCTCCAAATATTTTTATAATTTTCAACTATCTTTCTGTTATTGATTTCTAATTTAATTTCATTGTGTGTGACAGCAGTCATACTATGAATTCTTTTCTTTTACATTTTTTAAAGTGTTTTATGGCCTAGAATATGTGATCTATCTTGATGAATGTTATATGTTAGCTGCAGAAGCATGTATAATCTGCTGATATTGGATGAAGTCTATAGATATCTATTATATCCAGTTGATTGATGATATTGTTGACTTCAATTATGTTCTTACTGATAATCTATGTGCTGGATCTGTCCATTGTTGATTTAAAAAAAGATGTTAAATTCTCCAACTGTAATAGTTAATTCATCTATTTCTCTTTACTGTTCTTCTGTCCTACTAATTTTTGCCTCATTTATTTTGATGCTGTGTTGTTAAGTGTATGCACAGTGAGGATCTTTATGTCTTCTAGGAAGATTGACTTTTTTGTCATTATATAATGCCCTGCTTTATTCTGGGTTCCTTTCCTTGCTCTAAAGTCTGCTCTGTCTGAAATGTATACAGCTTTCCTGCTTTAATTTGATTAGTGTTGGTATGGCATATCTTTATTCAGTTACATTTAATATATCTATATAGCATATATTAAATATTAATAGTATTAAGAAGAAATATTCTCATTCTGTTATCTTAATATTATATGAATGGTTAAATTTAACTTATTTTAAGTACATAGGAATAGTCTAATCTGAGCAGTATTTCCTTGAGGAAGTGTGTTTATTCTTTAATTTGGAAAGCAAAAGTCCTTAAACTGCATACGATTATTGATGTTTTTAACCATGTGCAATGTTTGTAATGACCAGTAATTCTTATGTTTAATATCCAAGCCATAAAATACTATGTAAGAAACTGTGGGCCTCAGTAATGTTTTTATTATAATGTTGCCAATTACAACATTATGTTATCCAACTATAATAGAGGTGTATATTAATTAGGCTTCTGTACAGACTGGAATCAGAATCAACCAGTTCTTCAAGTTGTAAACAGATCTCCTTCTGCCTCTTAACTGTAACTATTTGGCTACCATTGTTGCCTACAAAGAGTCATTATTGCGGAGTTTCAAAACCCAGTATACAATCAGACTGTTTGTGTTTGAATGCTGATTCACTGATTCCTAACTTTATGATTGGGAGTATATGCTTAAGCTCAATTTCTTTGTGAAATCAAGATCAGAATGCCACCTTAAAGGATTATTAGAAAGAATAAATGTGTTAACATTTGTACTTGACTTACGTATGGTAAAAGCAATTTATGTGCTTGGTACTTCTACAGCTACGACTACCACAAACACCATCACTACTGCTACCACTAATGTCATTGCCACTAATATTATCATTTTTAAAGACATCCTACCAGGTTAGAAAATTCAGATTTGCTTAAAGAGATGTTGCACAGAGTTATAAATTAGTTGATAATCTCTTTACAATTTAATAATAACATTTGAAGTAATTATAAAAGAGAATACTTCACTGATAATTTTAGATACCAGAAATTATTTGTTTTGTAAACATATATTCATAGAGATAACATTATTTCTATAATTTTTTCTAACTATGATTAAAGAGAAATTCCTGCGATTTATAAACTAAGCAATTAGCCCTGGAAGAACATTTAGATTCATTAAGATTATATAAAACTGTATAGCTTGTAAAATGTAAGCTCTTCAGGCTTCATGAAACATAATAAAGGACACTTTGTATTATCTATGAACAGAGAGAATCTTCTTTCATTTTGTAGCCTACATAAAAAGTATAATGATAATGCAGGGTAAACTACTAATAAGAGAAACTAATAAGAATCGTGTGCTATAGAGAGCATAGCACATACTTCGCACCCTTGCACATTTCCAGAATTGCATTTGTATAGTATTTTTCAAATGCTTATTCAATTGCTTTTAAAATAAATGCATTTTAAAATTCTCACTAATTGTATATTGACTCTTTATAACCTGTTTTTACCCTGAAATCTAATAATGATCACGTTCCTAAACCAATACTGCTCCATATTTATTGACCTATGAGGGGACAATGCTTTTGACAAGTAGACACTTTGATAATGTTGGATCAGTCTGAGAATTCTTGTGCTGAGGGATCATCTACAGGATTTCTGCTGAGTAGATAAACAGCCAAGGCTAAATGGATAACTTCGGATCAAAAGTATTACCGCTGGAAATCTCTATTCCTTAACTATACAACTTTAAATAAATTGACATAGGATGTTCTTTTTAAAATTTTGCCTTTTATGAGTTTTAAAATTTGTTCTTAAAATGTATTTTGTTTGCTTGTTTGTGAGTTTTAACCATAAATATATACATTTCCCTTTATTCTGGAAAGATTTACAGAGTAATCACCATGTACCAGGTGTAGGGGTAGGAGCTGAAGCTGTTGAGAACAGAATTGACCTAAATCAAACATTTAAAATGGTAACAGCTGGCCGGGCGCGGTGGCTCACGTCTGTAATCCCAGCACTTTGGGAGGCGGAGGCAGGTGGATCACCTGAGGTCAGGAGTTTGAGATCAGCCTGACCAACATGGAGAAACCCCATCTCTACTAAAAATACAAAAAATTATCTGGGCATGGTGGTGCATGACTGTAATTCCAGCTACTCGGGAGGCTGAGGCAGGAGAATCGCTTGAACTCAGGAGGCGGAGGTTGTGGTGAGCAGAGATCCTGCCATTGCATGCCAGCCTGGGCAACAGGAGCGAAACTCTGTCTCAAATAAATAAATAAATAAATAATTAAAAAAATAAAAATAAATGGTAACAGCTCAGTGAGTTCTTCTTAAGTAAAGTTTACAGCACATAAGACTAAGTAGATAGAAAATATTTTATAATTTTGATTACATATTTGTTTTCTCACCTCAAATTTTTTGGAAAATACCAAGTGCTTTCCCTCTTCCTCTCACTTTAATATGGAAATATCATTAAATATTTATCTTTTGAGAACACATATACATATAGTAGTATATATATAAATAATATATAGTAAATACAAATATTTAATACTTACAAATCACTTTTATATGGTGTCTCATTTCATTTTAATCTAATGACATTAAAGTCATTATCTCTTATTAATAGATGAAGAAATAGAAGCAAAAGAACATCTAGACACTTCTCACAGTCACACAGATCAATATTTTTCATTCCAATACAACCTCAATTAAAGTAAAACCTGTGTCTCTTTTTGTCTACCATTGTAGTAGCACCTAGCACAGTGCCTGGCATAGTTAAGGTGATTGATGTGTATTTGTTGAATCAAAGAAGAAATGAAAGTTTAAGTCCAAAGCTTTGTCTTTACAAAGTGATGAGGGAGGTACATATTTAGTATATATATATGTACATATATACATACACACATATAATATATACACACACACACACACACACACACACACACACACATATATATATATATATATACACACACACATTTTTTTCCCTAGAGGCCAGGCACCATGCTGTGTTTTGTATTTAGTTTGTTATTTAATCCGTTAAGTGAACAATTTATTTAAAAGATAACTCTTTTTGCCTTTATGTCACAAATACAAAACTGAGTTTGGCAAGATGGATAACTTGTTTTAGCTCCATAGCCAGTATGAGCAAGACCTGATGTTTAAACTAACCTTTCTTATATCAAAATCTGTATAATTTTTATTATATTATGAGATATATGAACTAAATAGATATAAAATGGATCTTGGGAGTACTTTAACATTAATATTGCACATTTTTACTTAATTCAAAATAGGTGTTGAAAGGTACAAAGGTAATTGGTCTTCATTCAGAGAACTGTGACCTGACCATTGTTTAGGTCACTGACAAATCAGCGTGTTGTAACTCTCATTAGTGTTAGTGAAGTTATTCATAGTAAGTAAATAATTACTAGAATTTATTTTAGAAACTTCGTGATTTAAGATTAGTTACTATGCTCTATGTAGATTAGATATGTTGCTAATTATCTAAAAGAACAGAAATAATCCATAAAATGGTCACAATTAAGTATAAAGGAGTGTTGCTTTTTATTTATACTACTCTATTTGTGGTAGTGATGAAAAGGAGGACTAAGTTTAAGATTGACAAAGAAATGTAAAATATTGAAACATGTTCATTAGGAATTCTACTGCTATCAGAGAAAAACCAACATCAATGAGAAGAAACTAGTCAATAAATAGTTTTTTTGTGCAGTTTAGAATCTTTCTTCTATTCATCCTTTAACTGTATTTAAAACTGCACCTTCTTTAAGATTAAATATATCTGTTGAAAATAACATGTGAAAAATTAAGAGATCACTTTCCGTGGCTTCTCTGCAGATCAGGAATTTACATCTGTGTGCTTGTATTGGCTATAAACATACATCTCTGAGTATGTGCATATGCATATACCCACATATGCATGCATATATGTATATTAGATGCTCATGTTTTCATTTACTCCTTAGATATTTTGAGGTTTTTGTTTTGTTTTTGTTTGTTGTTTGCCTAGGCTATCTTCCTGACACCATATCTTTCCCATTCTAAAATGGAAAAGATGAGAATTAAGACATCTTTTATTTCCTGTTGTTGTGCTTTGATTCTGATAAGGGAAGATGTATGCCTCTTAAAAATTATTGATAAAACAGAAATGATTATGTATTTTAAAAAGGTATTTCTAACTGAAGCATATTGGAGGAACACTATGAGCTTTAGGGTGTTATTTATAGATAATATTTTTGGTAATGGAGAACTCGAGTCTGTAATACTTCTTTTCAGGAGAACATGGAAAAACTTCAATTAGATAAAGTTGAAGAGAGTCACCTGTGTCGGAAATAGCCTCAGGTCAGCCATAAATAAATGGAAATCCACACTAGTTCGATGGAATTCTAACTTGTAACTAGTTTAGGATGTGCAACAGCAACTCGCCATCTGATGTGTGCAGGAATAATAGTGTAGACTGAAATCTCAGGATAGATCATATTATCACACTGAATCAGGACAATAGACTATCTGGGGCTGCAGGGACTGTGGATCACAAATCATTGAGGTAGCTGAATCACTAAAATAGCATCAACCTAATAAAAAAGTAGCTTGGAAAATGAATGTATAATATTACTCTGTGGAGAAAGCAGTTGTTGAAATTTACATCTAAACCACCTGATATTGCACAATCAATAATAGAAGATTTCTTCCCAAATTTGTTTATACGGGTCAGCCTCAGAAATTTAATAGAGTGGCTTGCAAGCAATTTAAGCTGGAGGGTTCTGTTTTCCATGGCTTTTGCACAGAGAATTGAATTTATGGACTCTTCATGCAGCAGTGGCTATTACATACAAGGTGCCAATGACTACTTGATTATCTCAGAAGGACCTCAAAGCTAGTTGGGCATGAAATAGAGGACCTCTTCAAATGAAAGGGATCGGAATATTCAACACAGTTTATAAAGTGTGACAACTCTATTATGTAAGTTTGAACAACAGCCAGTGTTGGAAAAAAATCCATGAGAATATCCAAGAGAAAAATAGCTTGGCAGGGCTACTGACCATGACAAAATATAGGCTTCATTATTGGTAGGAGAAAAATGTTAGGAGATTTACACATGGAAGCTTCTATCTTGAAAATTTAAATTATGCTCTATAGAATATGGGACTAGTCCCCAGTAATGTGAAGCTATTGTGGCATATATAATATTTGTAATGGCTGGCTCCAGATTTCATGTAGAAAAATGTCTCCATGATTCAGTTTGAAAAAAAGGTATAGATAATATCTCAGCAATTCCAAATAGAGACCATGATGACCTTTACTTCCTATAATGGAAAGAATTGTGTATACCATATGCAAGAACAAAGGACAGATTATTGCCTTATCCTTTTCTATGGAGGAAGGTTTTCTTTTTTTTTATACAAACTTTAAATTAGAACAGTTTTAGATTTAGAGAATTATTGTGAAAACAGTAAAGAATTATTGTGAAACAGTAAAAAGAATTCCATATATCCCATACCCAGTTTTTACTGTTATGAACATCTTACATTAGTCTGATATATTTGTTTCAATTAATGAACAATTAGTTGGTAAGAGCTAATGTTCATATTTTATTCAGATTTCCTGAGTTATTAGCTAATCTTCTTTTTCTGTCCCAGGATCCAATCCAGGATATCATATGTCATTTATGTGTCATGTCCCTTTAGGCTCCTCTTGTTTATAAGTTTCTCAGACTTTCCTTGTTTTTGATGACCTTGACAATTTTGTGGAACACTCGTTAGTTATTTTGTAGAATCTGTTTCAATTGGGATTTGTCTGATATTTTCTCTTCATTAGACTGGAGTGATACATTTTGGGGAGGAAGACCACAGAGGCAAAGTGCCATTCTTCTCACTTTGTGTCAAGGGTATATACTATCAATATGACTTATCACTGTTGATGTTAACCTTCATCTCCTGACTTGAGGCAATGTTTGTCAGTTTTCCTCCTATAAAGAAGTTACTTTATTCTCCTCACATTCTATATTGTTCTCTTTGAAAGCAAGTTACTCTGATATTATGAAAAATATATTTAGTTTTCATTCCCTTTTCCTGGCATGCAGTGCCCCAAGTCCTTGAGCTCTCCAAAGTGCTGTCTTTTGTGTGTTTTTTTTCTGATAGGTTCAGAGTGAGGGCTGGTCACTAGAAAGACCGAGGCGGGATTACAGGGTTGGAAATTTCAGCCCAAACTTCAACTTTCCGGGAGAGCAGAGGAGCTGAAAGTCAAGTTGATCACCATTGCCAACAGTTGAATCAATCATGCCTATGTAATGAAGTGTCCATAAAAAGCCAAGAGGTCGGGGTTTGGGAGCTTCCTAACAGCTGAACACATGGAGATTCCTGGAGAGTGGTGTGTCCAGGAAGGCATGGGGGCTTGGTGCCTCTTCCCTTATACCTCACCCTATGCTTTTCATCTGTTTCCTTTGTAATATCCTTTGAGAACTGACAAAACGTAAGTGTTTCCCTGAGTTCTGTGAGCTGCAACTTAATACAACCTAAGGAGGGGGGTCATGGGACTCCAAACTTGAAGTCAATCAGTCAGAAGTTCCAGAGGCCCAAACTTGCAATTAGTATCTGGGGGGAAGTTTTGGGGACTGAACCCTCACCCTGTGGAATCTGACACTGTCTCTGTGTAGACAGTGTGGAAACTGAATTTGAGAACATCTAGCTGCTGTGCGTGGGGAAAAACTCCACACATCTTGTCACAGAAGTCTTCTTCTGTATTGATGATTGCTGTGGTAGAATGAGAATAGAGGAAAAACACAGTTTGAAGTCATTTGTCTCTAAAGAGTCACCATGTCCAGTTCTTATTTAAGGAGCAGAGATTACTTTCCACCTCCTTAAAGACAGAGTGCCCATAAGATTCTTCTGCACTGGAGAGTTTTCTCTTTTGTCCCATATATTTATTTATTTACTTACAATGAATAAACTCATGGATATCTTTGACATACTGTCAGTTGTAATTCAACACCATTTTACTTCTTTTGTTCTTCAAGTTATTCCAGCTTTGGCCATTGGGAGCTCTTTCAATTGGCTTTGACATACTCCACCATTGTTTTATTTTGATTTTTGTTTGTTTGTTTTTAGCACTTACTTTCTGGCACTGCAAAATGACTCAGGCTTATCTTGTATACTTCCTTCCCTAATCTTAGCATCACTTATTTCTCTGAGGAGTCCTTGTTCCTTTAAATTGAAGAATGGTTTCAGAAACCAAGTTCTTGGTGGTAGGCGTGCTCTTTACAACTGAGTTGTCAGTGCTTTGGGGCCCTCTCAGCTGACAGGGCAAGACGATGTTTGTGTGTGTATGTGTGTGTGTGCGTGTGTGTACTTACCTATAAATATATCCATATGTAACCAACTGCATTAGTTTAAATATCAGATGTATTGACGTAAGATGATTTTTTTATCCGGTACTGTATGATGATGTTCAAAAACTGCATATTTTTATGTCCTTTCTGGCGCTCTTTGATAAATCTATTTTATATAATGTTGCTTTGGTCTCTAATTTTGTTAAAAAACTAAAATAAAAGTATTTTCTAAAGAACTCTCACTACTTTCAGTTTAAGTAAACTGTTCAGTTTTTGTATACTGGAATTCAGGGATTGAGGAAATACTTTTCAAAATCTGATGGCCTGAGACCTCTGAGGTCTGTTCCTGTAGGAGGGGCAGTTGTTGGAAAATCAGTTTATACTTTCCCAGCCCTTAGGATGCTGGTGTTTCCTTCCAGGAATTAGATTGTTCTTTTTTTATCTTAGCTTTGCAGAGTTCTCAAAGACCTGTGGTGGCCGGGCACCGTGGCTCAGGCCTGTAATCCCAGCACTTTGGGAGGCTGAGGCCGGTGGATCACGAGGTCAGGAGATCAAGACCATCCCGGCTAACACGGTGAAAACCCGTCTCTACTAAAAATACAAAAAATTAGCTGGGCGTGGTGGCAGGCGCCTGTAGTCCCAGCTACTCGGGAGGCTGAGGCAGGAGAATGGCGTGAACCCAGGAGGCGGAGCTTACAGTGAGCCGAGATCGCACCACTGCGTTCCAGCCTGGGCAACAGAGCCAGACTCTGTCTCAAAAAAAAAAAAAAAAAAAAAAGACCTCTGGCTTTCCAACCTCACCTGGGGAACTTAAAAGAAAGAAAGAAAGAAAAAAAAAAAAAAAACAGTACTGATATGACCCATCGATCCCAGACCAAATACAGTTTGTGTAGGATGAGAGGCTAGAATTATGTTTCTGAAAAACTCCTTAAGTGATTATATTATACAACCACAATTGCAGATGCATTGATATATATGACCTCCAACCTCTTTTGTTCCTGAGATTACATGAATTTCTTATTTTATATTTTAATTAATATGATCTGCCTGTGTTTTATTATGAATATGAGTCAATACATGCAAAATAATCACAACTTTAAAAGTTAGCTAGTACCTGAACAATTAGATTAAAGAGAGTTTGCTTTATTTGCTGTAGATCCTTTTATCTTGGCACCATATAAACCCAATTTTAGAAAATAGACCTACCGCTTGAGAAAATAAAATTGTACTAGGCCAATGTAAAACTGTTATTCCAAGATTCAGAGTTCAATTCCGTTGTGGGTAATTAGAAATGCTTCCTATATTGGCAAATTACATACTCTTTGTACCTACTTCGAGATAGCAAGATTTAACTCTTAAAAAAATCAGGAAAAGCCTGTTTCTCCACCTTCTAAGTAGAATAGTATCAAAGCAAAGAAACAACATGGGTTGTTCTTGAAGGTCTTCAGGAAAAATTTTAGATCACTTTAATTATTTATTCAGGTATTACATATGGCCCCAGGTCAGAAAGCATCGTAATCTAATGACTGAAAGTATTAAACTAAAAACCTCTTTGGATCCTAGTTCTGAGACTCTGTAAAAAGCGTTTTTGATACGGAGAAGTCATAACACATCCGTGTGCTTTGATTTCTCCATATGTAAAAAAAGAATAACTGCTGCTTCTTCATCAGATGCTGAATGGATACACAAGGCAATTGTTGCCCCAAAGACCTCTAGAGTGCCTAAATAGTAGAAAGAGAACTTTATTGGTGATATTAGTTTGCAAGCCAGGAAGAGACAGTCTCCAGCATGGAGTGAAGGTGCCTCTCTTCAAAAAGGAGAAGGACAAGTTGGGTTTTGTGCCTCCTTGGGCTGGTATCAAACATATTCAGCAGGTTTGGGAGGAAAACTATACATATATATGAGGGGAGCCAAGTGCATGTAGTTGGGTAAACATGTATGTAACATACATCCTATGTTCATTTTGGGGAAGGGTTTTAGTGTTAAAATAAGGTGGAATTTGCCTCTTTATGTCCAAAGGTGAACTACAGGACACAAAGAAAATTTGTGTGCCGCCTCAATAAGCTGGCTGAAACTGGCCTAAGATCTGCAGTAGTTTATTAGAAAAGATTTTTTTGTAAGGCTGCTGCTGTGTACAATCAGAATTATAACTGATACCTCCTATTGTCAGGGAGTTTAGCGATAAAAATTTAGAAATTTGCCATTCCAGCCAGGCCCTAAACCCTTGACTCATAACTTTGTTTCCTTCCTTTGGGTCCATCTTAGTTGATAGAGGGGTCTTTCTTGGTCTCTTAGATCACACTATCTATTAGAACAGATTGTCTCCAACCTTTTAAGCACTAGGGACCAGTTTTGTGGAAGAAAACTTTTCCATAATTTTACCATAATGTAGAGTCAGTGGGAGCCCTGAGCTTGTTTTCCTTCAGCTAGATGGTCCCTTCTGGAGGACACAGTGAAAGATTATCAGACATTAGATTCTCATAAGAAGCATGCGACCTGGATCCCTCACATGCACAGTTCACAATACGGTTTGCACTTCTATGAGAATCGTATGCTGCTGCTAATCTGGCGGTAGGCAGAGCTCAGGCGAGCAACGGAGAGCGGCTGTAAATACAGATGAAGCTTTACTTGCTCACCTGCCGCTCACCTTCTGCTGTGTGGCTCGGTTCCTAACAGGCCATGGACAGATATTGGTCAGTGGCCTGAGGGGTTGCAGACTTCCTATTAGAAGATATTTCAGACTGTACAGTAATAAGGCCTCTACAATGTATCACAATGTCAAATTGTTCTTGCTCTTTATTTAATCCAAATATCTTTTATAATTTGAGGATATTTCCTCCTGGCCAGTGACCTGAAGAATTTGTTTGCCACAGCTTATTTGCCATAAGATCCTTCCCAATAGTTTGGCCCAATGTTTTCCTTTCTGATTGCAGCCATCATTTGTCTGTGGAATCTTACTCTAGAACTCTCTTTCTGCCCTTCCATGCACGTTGTGAGCCCCTAAGTTCATGAAGGCCAACAGGGCCCACTATGGCTGATTTATGCTGTTAAAAGAGTGGCTTAATCTTAGTTTTGTCAGTTTTTGCTCTCCCAGCTCTTAAATTCCATGATTCTAATGGTACATGTGAAAATTCTGAGTGGGTTTAGTTTCCTCATTATAAAGATCTCTGACCCTATCACATGCTAAATAAAGGTACATTGGATAAAATCATATTAAGAACCTTTATTTGGGGGTTTGATGATGAGATACAGTACTCCCTCATATATCTGCAGTTTCATTCAGTTATCCGTGGTCAACTGTAATCCAAAACTATTAAATAGAAAATTACAGAGAAGAAAACTTCATAAGTTTTAAATTTCTTACCATTCTTAGTGGCATGATGAAATCTCATGCTGCTCTGCTCTGTCCCCTGGAATATGAATTACCCCTTTGTCTAACTTATGCACGCTGTGTGTGCTATCTGACTCTTAGTCATCAAATTCCCTGCTCCTTATATGCCACCATGGATGTCGATGTGTCTTTATGATCCCGGATAGCCCAAAGCAGATGACCCTCTTTCTCACATACTGTCAGAAGATCAGTGGTAGTCTAAAGCTACATCACATTTTCTATGTCTGTCACCTTACTTCACATCAACATGTAGGCATTTTTTCATTTGCATCATCACAAGAAGAAAAAGAATGAGCATAATAGAATAAAATATTTTGAGAGAGAGACATAACATTACACATAACTTTTGTTACAGTATATTGTTATAATTATTCTATTTTATTATGAGTTATTGTTGCTCATATTTATCTGTGCCAAATTTACAAATTAAACTTTATCATAGATTCGTATGTATAGGAAAAAAACATAGTATATATAGGGTTCAGTACTAGCTGTGGTTACTTATATATGATCTCGGAACATGCCCCTATGGATAAGGGGAAAGTGCTGTATTTAATTGGAGAGTTTTCTCTGTGAGTTCCTCTGAAGGGCTTCACTTAGTGGAGAATGAAGTAAGGTGACAGTGTATGGAAAGTGCTGCTAAGCTTCAAAAATAAGCCTCTTTTTTTGAGCACATTATTTTTACAGTTTCTTCCAAGGTAGTTCTTAGAACATTTGAAAGCTATTACTCTATAGGAGAAGACAGTGACACACAGATGGAACTCATTACTTGCAGTGCCACACACAGCTCAAGAGAATGTTTAATGTAGGGTAGAAAAAGCAGCTCTGACTTTTACCATCGTCTTTCCGTACCAGTCATCTACACATCTGACAGATTAGGATGGCGGGGTGTGCAAAAGTAGCTTCAACAGACACGATTCTAAAGGCAGGATTGGACTATAATTTTTACACCGCTAAAATAACCTGTAAAACAACATTGAACGATCATGCCATAAATTGTACATTTGCAAATATTCCTGAATACTCAGAATCTCCCAAGATAGAGGAACTTTTAACACCAGAGGTATCTTGCCAATCTTGCAGGAGGAGAAAAATTTTGATTAAGAATCACTAAAAAGGGATTTGGAAGATATGCAATATGGGGAAAGAATGTCAGCGTTCTCTGTCTGAAAGGAAACTAAAGATGATCTTTCTTTTAAGTTGAACAATAGGTTTATTTTTAGAGAGTAACTATAAAACAAACTGTAACTGTGCTTTCATTTAGTACTTTTGAAAGTGTTAAGGTGGTGTCAGGTACTTTTAATATATCACTTCATGCTTTCTATAGGTCCTATCTATGTTCCCCCCAAGTTCACTTGGCTTTTTCACCTACGTCTTCCCTCTATGTCCACTCCCCACTATACCAGGCTTTTGATAATACACAGAAGTGGACTCACCTAACCCATTTTCTCGGAGACAAATCAGAATGTATAACTCTAATCAAAAGAGGATTTCAGATCCTTTGGCAACCTCATCCCTGCATTTAGCTAGACTTGGGTCACAATTGAGAGTTTGGTTTTGATTTACAACCCTCAGCAGTGTGAGGAAACAAAGATACCTTTTTCACCGACTCTCTCTGCTTTACTGTACTACACAGTGACTCTAAGCTTCAGCCTGAGAGTAACACAGACTTAGGTTTTATCTGACCTCTGCTAGGAACCACCTTTCTAACTGCGGATGAGCCGCGTGATCATTAAGAACATTATCCCCAGAGGATTAGCCTTAGGATTCATAAACTTAGGTAATAAATATACCTCATAGAAGGTAGACAATAAATAATAATTATGTGATTATAGTATTCACAGATTATTATCCAAAGGTGCCAAGAATGCAGCTCTGCAAGTAAATCCCTTAGTGCCTAATGCCATATTGGCAAATTATTATCTTCTTGGTTTTAATCTTTGACTCTACCACCTGTTATCTGAGTCCTCTCCATGGCTGAACTTCCTTTCTCAACTCTATCAGTTGAGGCTTTCTCTGTTTGCTAATTCCAGGTTACAGAGATGTACCATGAAAGAAAACATTCTCAAACCTAGAAAGATATCCTGAGGTAAGAAAACTTTTAAACACTGTAAAAGATAATCATTCTGATTTATTAAGGTTACAGTACTTTGTCTAACTGGCTAGCATTCATTCATCACTCTTACCCCTATAGCTAATGCAGCCATGATATTCAGCTTATTCTTCCTACCAAATTTGTCTTAATTCCATTTACTTTTTCCTTCCCATCTACCTCCACAGAAGTCCATCATCTTGCAGTACTGCAATGCATTGTGAACCATTCTCCCAGCTTTCATTTCAGCTACCTCCCTCCCGTCATTCCTCCCAGATCACTTCAAGATGCTCTCCTTGCTTTCAGGATATGACAAAGTTCTGTTGCAGTCTTCATGTCTTGCATGGCCTGACTTCAGACCACAGGTTCATCCTCTGCTCCTCTTGCTTCCAGTCTAGGCATCCCAGTCCCAGTGTTTTATCTTGGTTCTTTCTGCAATGTCTTTAGGAGGAATATTTTTTTTTTTTTCTGAAATGCCCACTCTCCTCCTCCTCCTTCTCCATCATTACAGTTAAATTTCAGTTCATCTTTTGGAATTTAGCTCAAATAGTATTTCCTCAAGGAGTGTGTCTCCAACTTTCCTGACCTCCCCAAAGCAGCGAGGTCTGCAGTTCATGATGGGTACCTAGTGTGCTCTTGTTTTGTTGCAACACTCGTTACTATTGCCATTTAATAGCCAATTTTGCAATTAGAAGTTTAATAACTGTCTCTGCTGCTGGGATGTAGCTTCAAGAGCGTAAAAACTGTTTAACTTTCCTTTCACCATCTACATTTGTAAAACCATTATAATAGTAGCTTCTCCTATGTAGAAAAAATAGATGATGCAGGAAAAGTGATTGATATGGGTTAATTGTACCCAATAAGCATGCACCAACCTAATATTACTATAGCTCGTGTGTTGTATGGTGGAGGAGGGAGGAGGCTGTATGAATGAGAGAGCAGGTTTCTACTCATTGATTGTCTAGAAATGCATTATCAAGAGGTGAACTGACAGAGGGAAAGGCTGGAGCTGCCTTGCCAAACTGAGATGAGCTTAATTTTAGAACAAAGCGGGAGTCCATGCATGGAATTGAGCTACAACATCAGAAAGAAACTTACAGGGTGGGTGATTGTCACAATATTGAAATGAAATAATTTTAAAACCTCAAGTATGAAGTTTGAATGTCAGACCCATGGAACTGTCAGCAGATCTGAGCCCTGTACTGGGTAAGATGTGGACTTACTGATGGAAAAGGGTGTTCACCAAGAGGAGATAAATATGCTGAATTATTTAAATTCATCATTAAATAAGCTGACATTCTGGTACTGTGACATGCAGGAATCCTCAGTCCTTAGTCGTCTTGGGAGAAAGAATTTGGCCAAAAAAGATACTTTATTGAAGATAAATAGAGGGCAGATAGTTTATTGAGAGAAAGAGAACACTCTGAATGATGAGGCAGACTGGGATGCTAAGAGAGAATGAGCCAGCAGCAATCCCAAGAGTACTGTGTTGGATTTTCGTGTTGAATTTTTTCTTGAAGTTCCTGCCTCTGTCTCTGCCTTTCCCCACGCCTCCCCACCCTGCTTTTTTTTTCTTTTGAAACGGAGTCTCACTCTGTCACCCAGGCTGGAGTGCAGTGGTGTGATCTTGGCTCATTGAAACCTCTGCCTCCTAGGTTCAAGTGATTCTCCTGCCTCAGCCTCCTGAGTAGCTGGCATTACAGGTACGCACTACCACACCCAGCTAATTTTTGTATTTTTAGTAGAGACAGGGTTTCACCATGTTGGTCAGGCTGGTCTTGATCTCCCAACCTTGTGATTCATCTGTCTTGGCCTCCCAAAGTGCTAAGATTACAGGCGTGAGCCACTGCCCTCGGCCTCTGCTTTTTTATCTTTGTTTCCTCACTCCAGCCTTAAGTCCCCATCTTTGCCCCTGTCTAGCTCGCCCCTGCCTAGTTCCTGCCTAGGGTTGCAGGATTTTCCTTTACTATTAATTGATGAGCTTGCATGGACCCATTGTTGGATACAAATTCTACCTAATGGCAGCATTGCTTATTACCGCCACCCCAAGAAGGGTGTATAACAGTCAAATCTATACTTATTACACCTGTGTATGATGTCTAGACATGCATATTCCTGGTTGTCTCTGGGGTGTGAGATTTTCCAGACCTCCCTTTTCTCAGGGTCTCTCCTCCTGCTCATGTCTTGCCATCTACCTACTCTAATAGTTTTATGCTAAAAGTTTATTTTAAAGTCAGGTACTGTGGAAGGATTATTTGAAGAGGTCTACTCTTTTCACAAGGAAGCTTTGGTGTTGTCATTCTCTCCATTGATGGTAAACTGCCTATAGAGAAAGTTTTTTGTGTTGTATCAACTATTGGCCAAGATTAATGACATGTGAAAACCGCAAAAGAGAAAGCCACTAAAGAGAAGTTATTCTTGGTGATTTGGACCCTCTTGCCTTAAGAAAAGGCAAATTCTCTCAGATTAAGAGCATCCAGACAACTGTACTTCAGCTACTAAAATTTCTCTCATGTTAAAGTCATTGAAGAATTTAAAAATAGTCAGCAGCAGAGGAGAAAAAAGCTGTAAATATTTTGAGACTCTAAATGTTTCTGAAGATTCCCAGTCTATCTCTTTTTAAATAGATAAGATGACAAAGCAGACAAAGGTGAAATAAATTTAAAGGTTTTGAATACCACTTCTGTATTTGGTCCTGCCATCTGCATTTACTCTAAGTTTTTATTTTGTTTTAATCTTTAAGTAGTCTGAAAGTAGTAGTATGTTATTATTTCTAATTTATTATGACTAATAATACATTTACCTGGCATTTGAGAGCAAATTTATCAATCTTCAAAAGCCGTGTTCTGATTTTTTTTCTCCCAAACGTAATAAAAAAAACAAAAACAAAAAAACAACAACTTCTAAAGTTTCTTCCAATTCTAAAATTCTAAAAATATATTTAGATTGTAGCATAAACAATCTTCCTTCTGGCAAAGTTTCAACATCTTTAAATATAATTCTGTATATATTCCTTCCTGGACCTGAAAAACTGAAAGTGCATTGAGAAAAAACGTAAAAATGCTGACAGGACTCATTTTAAATTCATGATTACAAACCTCAAAGGGACTTTACTCCTTCCAGACAATCTACTCCATACCTCTATGGTAAATTCACTCTCTCATTGTCTTTTCTTTCCTCAAAGCTCTGTAACCTTGTTTTTCTTCTAACTCTCAGTTACTAACATGCTATTCATGAATAGAAAAACTGGAAAACTTCTAGATGTGTATAATTACATGTTGACCAACTCAGTTGTTATCTGTACATGTATGTTTTCTCTGTCTTATGTTATAATGAATTGACTTACTGCCACAATCTTATGACACCAAGCTCAAGCTGCACATTGCATTCTAATATCTCATCAATTTATGGATGTTGCTCCTTAAATAGTTTCTTCTCTCCCAATTATTAGCAGTTTTTTTTTTTTTTTTCATATCTACTAGAACATTGCAAGGACTATGTGTATTTGTGTATCTCCCAAATGGTTCAGCAGAACTGATGGGTCCTGGGGCTCCTTTCCTTGGCTCCACTGGTGCAGATTACAATTACCATATAGGAGTCCCAGGTGATTCTGGAAATCAAAGGAAGAAAGGTGGACCTCTTCCAGGACACTGGAGTGGGCCTTTCAGTTCTCTTCTTCAACCAGGGCCCCACCTCCTCTCTTAGCATGACTATGAGGGTAGTCTCAGGAAAGCCTTTAACTTGATATTTTTTCTAACCCCTTAGTTATAGTTGGCCAGACCTCTTGTTTACCCATGCCTTTCTAATTATGTCAGAAAGCCCAATTCCTCTGCTGGGCAGGGATATTCTAGCCTGTCTGGAGACCACCATCCTGTCTCCCCTTAATGGAGACAGATAGTAACCCAGAAGTTTGGGGAATTCAGGGGAAAACTGACCTAGCCACAACCCCCATACCAGTCCGGATCCACCTTAAGGATCCCACCTCCTTCCTTAACCAGAGACAATATCCCCTGAAACCAGAAATTAGAAAAGGACTAGAAGCCTTTATTGATAATTTGAAGATGCAGGGCTTCCTCAAACCCTGAAATAGCCCTTATAATAACCCAATATTGGTGGTACAAAAACCCAATGGGAAATGGAGACTGGTCCAGGTCATCTGCCTCGTTAATGAGGCTGTGGTTCGAATTCATTCAATGGCTCCCATTCTTTATACCCTGCTAACTCAAATACTTGATGAAATTAAGTGGTTCACAATCCTGGACCTAAAGGATACCTTTTACTGTGTGCCATTACATCTGACTCCCAATAATTGTTTGCATTTGAGGATCCCTCCAACCAGACCACCCAACTAATCTGGACAGTGTTACCTCAGGGATTCTGAAACAGCCCCCACCTGTTTGGGCAGGCATTGTCCAAAGGCCTCTCTCTCTGAGTTCCTTTATCCTCAGGTTAAAGTTTTACAATATGTAGATGACATTCTCCTCTGTTCCCTTGAGAGAGGAAATCTCTCAGGGGGGCAGTAAGGGTTTTAATTTTCTGGCTAACAGAAGATACAAAATTTCAAAACCTAAAGTTCAGCTGTTAAACTTCAGTGATGTACCTAGGTCTGATCTTGTCAGAGGGAACCAGGGCATTCAGCAAAAAAAGGATTAAGCCCATCTCCTCCTTTTCCTTCCCCAAAACCCTCAAGCAACTGAGGGGATTGTTGGGCATTACAGGATTCTGCACACTATGGAAACCTGGGTTTGCTGAAATAGCTTGTCCTTTATATCACCTAATAAAGGAGACTCAGGCAGCTAAACTGGGAACCAGAGGCTAAAAAGTCCTTTGACCAACTAAAAGAAGCCTTGCTTAAGGCACCAGTCTTTAGTTTTCCCACAGGGAAGACTTTTAATCTTTACATATCGGAAAGGTAGGGAATAGTCCTGGGATTTCTAACCCAGGCCTGAGGTACCAGCCCTGCAGCCTGTAGACTAAGTAAGAAGCTTGATTTAGTAGCTAAAGGATGACTGACCTGCCTCGGGGAAGTTGCAGCAGTAGCCTTGCTCGTACCAGAGGCTACTAAGTTAACCATGGATAAAAACTTAACCATTTATACCCCACATAATGTGGCAGGACTGCTATTTCTAAGGCAAGTCTCTGGCTAATGACAACCGCCTCCTCAGGTATTAAGCTCTGCTATTTGAGGAATCTGAAGTCCAATTAAGAACCTGTCTCTCTCTGAATCCAGCCACCTTCCACCCAGAGGAAGCTGGGGAGCTTGAACATGACTGAACAGATAGTAGTGCAAACCCCTGCAGTCAGAGAGGACCTCAAGGAAACCCACATAGAGAACCCAGATTGGATTCTCTTTACTGACAAAAGTTCTTTTGTAGAAAGATCTATGAAGCAGGGTATGCAATAGTTACCCTGAATGGCTTTGTTGAGAGTGTGTCTATCTCCTTGGGCACAAGTGTTCAACTAGCTGAGCTAATTGCCCTTATGAGCGTGCTCAAATTAAGCAAAGGAAAAACAGTTAACATTTATACTGATTCTAAGTATGCTTTTCTAGTCCTTCATGCCAATGTCACTACCTGGAAAGAGAGGAACTTCCTTACAGCTAACAGGTTTCCCATTGAACACCATCAGGAAATTAATAGATTATTATCCTCAGTTTTCCTCCCATGGGAAGTGGCAGTAATACATTTTAAAGGACACAAAAAGGGGATGGATGAAAAAGCAGAGGGAAATAGGTTAACAGACCAAGTAGCTAATTCAGCAGCGAGAAGTCCTAGATTTCTGATCCACTTGAAGCCCCTCTAATCTAGGAAGACCCCATAAGGGAAATAAAGCCTCAATATTCTCCTGTGGAACTAGATTGGGCCACCTCTTGGGGATACATCTTTCAGTCCTCAGGATGGCTACAATTGGAGGATGGCAAGCTTCATCTACCAGCTGCCAGCCAATAGAAAGTTTTTTAAAATCCTTCACCAGGCCTTCCACTTAGGTAAAAATAAAACCTATCAATTGACCCAGAGATTATTCTCAGGTAAAAAGCTGCTACAAATGGATGAACAGGTCGTTAATGCTTGGAAAACTTGCCTTAAAAATAATCCCCTCAGATGAAGGCTTCTTCCTTCTGGGACTCAAAGAACAAGAAGCTATCCAGTGGAAGACTGGCAAATGGATTTTGCCCATATGTCAAAGGTAAGGGGCTTCCAATATCTCCTACTATGGGTAGATACCTTCACTTACTGGGTAGAAACATTTCCATGTGAGACAGAGAAAGCCTCTGAGGTCATAAAAGTACCAATTAATTAGATAATTCCTCACTTTGGACTCCCTAAGTACCTCTAGAGCAATAATGGCCCTTCGTTCTAGGAGGCAGTCACCCAGGGAGTCTCAAAGGCGTTAGACATGTAATACCATCTTCATTGTGCTCGGAGACCACAATCCTCAGGAAAGGTAGAAAAGATAAATGATATTATCAATGGGCATCTCAGGAAACTGTCTCAGAAGACTAACCTCCCTGGACTGCTCTTCTTCCCATAGTCCTACTACGTTTTAGAAACACCCCTTCAAAGCTAGGTTTGGGTTTCTTCAAAATGATGTATGGATGGCCTTTTCTCATCAAGGATTTTCTTGCTAGACCAAGAATTCTCTGATCTTATTAAACATGTCATTTCTTGGCCTGATGCCTATAGGAGTTGAAACTACTGTTAGAGACCCTATATAAGTCACTGAAGTAGACTTTTGGATGCATTATACTCAAGTAAAGGCCTAGGAAGCTGACAGAGATATCTCTGTCAACCTAGAAGAGTACTCAAAGTACCAATGTGAAGAAATCAGGAACCTCAAGCTAAAAGTAAGAAAAGTGTTAATAATTTACCTTCCACAGATATCGTCTTTATAGTCTTGTCTATGCTTATTGTTCTTACCTTTGTTCTGTTCTTCACCACGGGGCAAATCTTTACAAAAGACTCCTTACTGCTGAACACCCATGGGAATATCTACTACTCCCTTAAACAGTTATCTCTGTTCGAAAATGTAACCGCTCCCATACAAGATTTAATTTCTTTCACCTGGGTGAAACAGTCTGGGGAATGATATTGTTTTCAGAATGATTAGTCTATGTCACTTCTTATTTCTGTAATCTTTGGCACTAGATTCTTTCATTGTTAACTCTTTTATAATACACATATTTGATCCATGCACACTTAACCTTGTAAAACTTGTTTCTTCTTGCCTAGAGGCCGTGAAGCTTGAAACGATTAGGTAACTTGAGCATTAGACAATGGCTCCCTTTTACTGGGGACCCTCACGTAGGCCTCTGAGAGAAATTTAACTGCTGTTTTCCCTAAAACAATGCCCTCTGTCAGCAGGAAGTAGCTAAGATCAGTCATTGACCGTATTCTAATGGCAGTTAGATGTGCCTCTTCAGAGAAAGAAATGGTAGAAACAGGAGGCAGAGAAATTCTAGGCACACAGGGGCGGGTTCCTGGTGAAACCATACCTTCAAGCTGAAAAGTCTGAAACCCATGGCCCAAAGTGAGAACTTCTATTCTTCTTTGCCTGCTCACTCCCAATTGGATCTTTCTGAATAATATCTTTCTGCCAGTAAAATGTTGCCTTTTCCAAAACCACCTACAGCCCACTCCACCATGCCCCAGCCCTATGCCAATAAAGACCAAAGACTCAGTCAGTAGAGAGAGAGAGAGAGAGGGAGAGAGAGAGAGAGAGAGAGAGAGAGAGAGATGGCTGAACTTTAGGGAAGAAAGATGACTTAACTTTGTGGAAGAGACAGCCAGACTTTGGGGAGAAGAAAAGAAGACAGCCTGACTTTGGGGAAGACTACCTGCCCTTCATGTCCCCTCTCCAGCTCCCCTCTCTGCTGAGAACCATTTTCACCACTCAATGAAATCCTCTGCCTTTACCATCCTTCCAGTGTCTGTGTGACCTCATTCTTCTAGGACAACAGACAAGAGCTCGGGACCTACCATGTGCAGGTACTCAAAAAGGGTGTTACACTAGCCCTTTGCCCTCACTGGCAAAGGGCAGGTGTCCCACACGATGAGGCAGGGGCCACTGAGCTGTTAACACATAGCTGCTCACAGACAGAGGAGCTAAAAGAGTACTGTAACACTCCCTCTGGGGCTTTGGGGTCATACGCACATCCACCTAGGTCCCACCATCGGCCCCACGTGGGCCTTGCTGGCTGGATCCCACATTCACTCACTCGTGCTTGGTCTACCCATGGGCTCCACATGGAGTTTGCTCATCCCAGTGCCTGGGGCAGCCGGCCAGGTCTTGCACTTGCTCACTTACATGCTGTCTCCCACGAAGGGTTAAGAGCAGTAGGCTGAGTAAATGTTCTCTCCCGTTGTGAGTTCGACAGAGTGCCCAAAACAAATCCTGCACCATATATATGCATACACAACCATACAACCATGCAAACACACACATGTATATATGTATGTCTTAGTTATTAAGGCTGCCATAAAAGAATACCATAGACTGGGTGGATTGTAAACAACAAAAAATTATTTTTCATAGTTTTGAAAGCTGTGAAGTGCAAGATCAAGGTGGCTGCAGATTCAGTGTCCGGTGAGGTCCTGTTTCCTGGTTCATAGATGGCTATCTTCTTGGTTTGTTCTCACATGCAAGAGTCACTTACAGAGTCACTTACAAAGGCACCAATCCCATTCATGAAGGCTCTGCCTTCATGACCTAATTACCTCCCAAAAACTCTTCCCCAAATACCATCACGTAGGGGATTAGTTTTCAACATGTAAATTTTGAGGGGACACATTCAATCTGTAGCAATATATATTTCTCTATATTAGTGCTAGTTATGTTCTTGAAAGTCACTGGGAACACTGTGTTAGAAGATATGCAACCCCAGACCCTGGAGGAAATACAAGGTTAGATTCCTGAGAACCTCAGGCAACAGGCAACAGTGTTTTGTCTTATGTGTGTTTCTGTTTAAAGACACCATATTTAATATCTATTTTTTTTACAAGTAATTAATTGCATGATTTTGAATGATTTAAAATCAGAAGATTTGAAGGCCATTTGCAATATATGGGTTCATTTGGCAATATTCTTGGCCCATCAGCTTTGAAAACCTGCTCTTCCACATAATCCTCTGTGACACTCAGCACGTATTTTAAAAATTCTTCCATGGACCCCCCTGAATTTCAGAATTTGTCTCTCCTTCAAGTTTAACATGTTCATGCCAGATCTCCTTTTGAAATGTGAGAGGCAGCCAGTCCTAGCTGGGATGGATTTAAATTTTTCTGACCCTGGATAATGTGACTGTAAATTTCTCTGGCTTTTACATAACAATGTGTCTCACTGTCTTTTTTTCTTTTATCCATCATTATCTCACTAATGTACAAATTTAAGCTATTTTTCTATCTTCTCCATAGCTTTTTTCATACACGATAGACACGTTAGGACTTTCCAGAGTAGCCTCACATGTCGATCAGTGAATTCCCACTTTCCTTTACTGGATGTACTGTATTACTGTTGATTCATCAACATTAAATGCAGGGCCAACAGCGCTATGACTAATGCCTGAATGATGCTTGTCTAATACTCACATTTTCTGTGGAAGACTTCTAACCCCCTTTTTGTGCTTTGAAACACTAGACAGCAACATTTCAGTAGCACACTTGGGAATCATTTTAAATGGTGAAATCAACAACAAAAAACTTAAAAATGTAAAAAAAAAAAAAGAAAAGAAACTAAATAAATTGTGAAAAGAACATGTATTTACAATACAAAACTGAAACGAGAAGGCAGAGCATTGGCATTACCTCATTTGACTTCAACTGGGAATGTGCACATCCAGTGATTCAAATTTTTTTTACTGCACTGTTCATGGCCGTCAATGACTGGAAAAACACCACAGGTATTGATTTTGTGGTTGCACAAATTTCAGCAAGTAAGTTACAAATACATAATTCATGAATCATAAGTGTTAAGTGTATGTGTATATATATATGTACTTATATATGTATACATGCTGTGTGTGTGCATATATATATGTTACAATTATATGTTATAATTAAAACCACAAATATATTAGGTATATGTGCTATAATCAAAAATAACAAAAATGAAATATTTTGACTCTGCTTCACATGCAATTAACTGCCCTGTATCTCCCCTCATTGAAACCTTACATAGTCTAATTGGTTCATTAAAATTTATTCTATTGTTTCTTAAACTGCAACATTAAAACTCCACTGTCAACCTCATCAATAGCCTACACTTCCATAAATCCTATAGTCGATATGTAGTCCTCATTTTATTCAACCAAGCTACATCATTTGACATAGTTGACCATGTCCCCCTTCTTAAAACTGTTCAGTGGGTCTTCTGGATACCTCTGTCTTTTTCTGAGACTTTTTCTTCTAGAGCGGCGGTGATTTTCAATGTGATGTGTGCATACTAATTGCGCTATACAAAGACTTTTCAAGGAATAAAATGGGAAATAGTTTTAATACTTTCTCCATTGTGTTCTTGCCTGATACAAATTCACACTGGTTCTCCTTTATTTGGTTACTCTTCTCACACTTTACAAAAGAAACATACACCTTCGCCACCCTTGAACTCAGGATGGCACACTTCCCTAAAAACACTAGGGAGCCATACAGATGTTAATGTTGGTACTGAGGAAATCAAAGACTAAAATGATAAAGTAACTCATAGTTTTGCAAATCATGTCTTTGCTAGTTTTTAAAATCTTTGTTTTCAACAAAATTTAAAAAAAGCTTAATGAGTTGTTCTTGGTAAAATCTTATGAGAATTAGAAACTATCTACTACCACACACAGGTTGGACATTAAGCATCAAAATTACCTACTTGGCCCCTGCCCCCTACACACACACACACACACACACACACACACACACACACGCCCCTTACAGTCTACATTAACATAACTATACTATTCCAATTTTCCAAGAAGTAAAGCTATACAAATTTATAACATCACTTTTCCAGGAGAGAATGGAATAGTAACACAGACAAAGAAATGAGGCCCCATTTCTTTTATGTCATTTCTTGCCATCTCCTGTAGTCGCCCTGCCTTCCTTTGTTTCGGTACAATTCACTGTGTCATCTTTGTCCTTTCCTTTCTTTATGTCTAGAATGCAATTTTCCCAGCTAGTCAAACAATGTCAGTCTCTCAAGTCATTATAGGTCACCACTCTAACAACCCTATATATTAGCACTTCTATGTGGCATTCCTTATTCTTCCACGGCCTATCCCTTACCCTGCCATATTGCATCTTTATAACATGTACAATTGTCATTGTCTGTCACATATATACTTATTTGCCTCCATTTTTAAAAATCTTGTTTCGCTTTACAAAAAAACATAAGCTCTTTGAAATCAGGACATTTTTCTGTTTTGTTTACTGCTGAATCCTCAGAACTTGGAAGGGGGAGAGCACATAATAGGTACTCAGTAAATATTTGATTAATACATAAATGAGTATCTTTTTAGCAAAAGCCAAACAAGTAAGGGAATTGATTTTACTCAGAGTATTGCAATAGGGAGATCTGAAAATCAGTCTCATAGGATGGTTTTGCCTTAAAACTTTTACAGAGAAGTAAACAAGTTAAAGGTGAAGGATTCACAACTGGGACTGTTACTGCAATCAGGGAAATCTCAGTCAGTTAGCTGAACAGAAAATATTTATTCTTATGTCTAGCAAATGTTGAACAAAGTTTTAATCTCGCCTAGTCCTTCATGAGACAAAAAACTGGAAGCTGAAGGGGCTGCATCAGTCCTTTTAGGCAAAAGGTGAAAAGTCTATTTTGGTCTTGTCACGTATAAACAAGGGAGCCATCTTCCAGTGTTATGCGAGTCGGTAGAAAGGGTGAAGCAAATCTTACCTAAGTCATATGGGGAAGGAAGGGTCTTTGGAGAAAGCCTTTTCTGAATATACAAAAGGGTGGGGAATTTTTTTACCCATCACTGTTTTTAGGGCTCAGGTGAAACTCAGCATCATCACCAACATTGTTTTAGCTTCTCTTAAACATGTTTCTGGTAAGATAATCTGATATTTAGACATTCCAAGAATTTTTTTTTGTTTTGCTTTTTACCAGTAAAGTTACTCTGTGTTAGGCACCAACATGGAGCATACGATATTTTAAACTTCTCTGAGGTTTGATACTTTACCTTATCTTAAATACCTCTATATGCCAGGAAAGAATTTGCTTTCTGGTATTTGTATGACATAAACCTCAAGAATACTATGAAAGATAGGAAGTAGGGCTCAAGGAGATTGTATAACTTCCCTAGGGTCATAGAATATGTAAATACTGGATCAAATCAAATCATTCATGTTTAATAAGTAAAGTAAATCGTATCACCTCTAGCTTATAAAACAGTTGTCTTTGGGAACACAAGCAATAACATGACTCTAATTTTTGGCATATGGTATAATAATACAATTCCTCTTTTGTGTAAATGTTAAAAATTGCAATCATATTTTATTGTATGTACTATACTATAATTGACCAAGTGTCAGCATTGTGAGCTTGTCATATTTGTCAATATAATTTTTTCTTCCTGTTTTCCCCAACATTCAACTACTTGTGCCACTTAGGCAGTAAAACGTATTTGGAGTTTTGCAGTAGGTGAATTTGAATATTTATGGTGCTCAGTGTCATTTCACACATCCAATAAACAGCAGCTAAATATATCACTGTAGAGATCCTACAGAGATTTGGTTCTTTCTTAATCAAGGAGCATATAAGTAAAATGAGTACTAATTGCTCCGGTGAACAACTTGTATTGTTCATAATTTGAAGCATTTCTCATACTGACGTTTATTCAAGATACAGCAACTTATTGAATAGCTATTCAATAGTATATGACAATATGAATATGTCATGAATATGAATAGTATGATGACAATACGCAAATCATATAGTGGGAATAAAACTGACATGATCCCAAATTACACCTGCATGGAAAGGAAGTATATTAGTGATGCTTGGATATCATTATCAAGACATTTATTACCCACCCACTCAAAAAAAAAAAGAAGAAGAAGGAGGAAAAAAGAAAGAGGGAAACAAACAAGCCTGTCTTCTTTCCACTTCTGTTTGGCCTGCTATTCATTTATTGAGTTTCAGGTCAGTTGTTACCTCCAGCTTTTCCTTTGGAGGCTTATGATGTTTAGGTGCTTATAATTTGCTTATAAGTCTGTCTCCACCGACTATGCATTTGAATTTCCTGAATATAAGCACCACATATTACATTTTCCTGTATCACCTCTGAGTATTTGAATGAATACATATATGCCTTGGAGATATTGCAGGTTTGACTCTAGATCACCACAATTAAGTAATTATTGCAAAATACCAACTCATACAAATGAATTGGTTTCTCAGTACATATAAAAGTGATGTTTAAACTCTACTGTAGTTTATTACATATGCAATAGCATTATGTCTAAAAATCAATGTACCTACTTTAAAAAAATACTTTATTGCCAAAAAGTGCTAGCAATCATCTGAGTTTTCCGTGGGTTTTAATCTTTTTGCTGGTGGAGAGTATTGCATCAGTGTTGATGGCTGCTGACTGATCAAGGTGGTAGTCGCTTAAGGTTGAGGTTGCTGTGGCAATTTCTTAAAATAAGACAATAAATGTGTGCAGTATACATTAAGCCTGATGTAAATTTTTCTGTAGCTCTGAAAGTCCTAGATGATATCTTCTTTAATGATCTTGGCTAGATCTTCTAGATAGCTTCTGCAGTTTCGCTATCAATACTTGCTGCTTCATCTTACACCTTTATGTTATGAATATGGATTCTTTTCTTAAACCTATGGAATGTGAAAGGAAAATAAATCTTGGAGCCCCCAAATCACTAAGCTAAAGGGAAAAGCCAAGCTGAAAACTGCTTAGAGCAAATCTGCCTCCCATTCTATTCAAAGTCATCTCTCTGCTGACGGAGATAAATGCGTATCTGATTGTCTCCTTTGGAAAGGCTAATCAGAAACTCAAAAGAATGGAACAATTTTTCTCTTATCTACCTATGACCTGGAAAAACTTTCTCCACTTTGAGTTGTCTCGCCTTTCTGGACCAAACCAACATTCGTCTTACGTATATTGATTGATATCTCATGTCTCCCTAAAATGTATAAAACCAGACTGTGCTCAGACTACCTTGGTCACACGTCGTCAGGACCTGCTGAGGCTGTGTTACAGGTGTGCATGCTTAACTTTGGCGAAATAAGCTTCCTAAATCGACTGACATCTGTCTCAGGTATTTGGGGTTCACATGAACAATCCCTGTTAACTTCAAATTTTCTTCTGCAGCTTCCTTACTGCTCTCAGTCTTCATAAGAATAAAGAGAGTTAGGGTCCTGGATTAGGCTTTGGTTTAGGGGATTGTTGTGGCTGGTTTGACCTTCTATCCAGAGCACAAAACTTTCTCTGTATCAGCCATCAGGCTGTTTCGCTCTCTTACCATTCATGTGTTCTCTGGAGTAGCACTTTGCATTTTCTTCAAGAACTTTTCTTTTGCATTTGCAGCTTGGCCAACTGTTTGGCACAGGAGGCCTAACTTTCTGCCTATCTTGGCTTTCAACATGACTTCTTTACTAAGCTTGACTTCTAGCTTTTGATTTGAAGTGAGAGACATGTGACCCTCCTTTTCACTTAAACACTTAGATCTCTTTGTTGAGTTGTTACTAGGCCCGCCTAATTTCAATAGGGTTGTGTCTCAGGGAACACGGAAGCCCCAGGAGAGGGAGAGAGCTGGGAAATGGCTGACTGTTGGAGCAGTCAGAACACACACAATATTGGTTAAGTTCAACAATTCATATGGGTGCAGTTTGTGGTTTCTCAAAACAATGATAGTAACGTCAAAAATTTCTGAACACAGATCATCATAACAGATATAATAAGAATGAAAACATTTGAAATTTTGTGAGAAAGTTTTAAACGGGACACATACACAAAGTGAGCACATGCTGTTGGAAAAATAATGCTGATGGACTTATTCAATGCAGATACCACAAACCTTCAATTTGTCAGAAACATAGTGTCTTAATAAAGTGAAGTACCATAAAACAAGTATGCCTATAAATGAATGAAATGTAATAAAGTAGTTTGTTTAGAGTTTGTTTCTAAGTTTACAGTTATTCTTTATCACTTTTAGCAATATTTTGAAGTTTTTGAGATAAACATTCATTCATTTTTTAATCTATTGATTTAAAAATACTTCATGAAGAATTACTGTATGTTAAGTACTCTGGTATGTGATAATGTAAGTGATCAATAAAATGTACTTGATCTATATTTTCATGAGTTTATGATATACAAAGGAGGATCACTACTAAACGAATTATCAGAAAAACACACATAAATATATAAATGTAACAACATGAGGAGAGGCTGACATTTGGTTTATCAGTTAAATAACTATAAAAAAATTTATTTTAAATGTAAACAAATAAAATAAATTCCTAAAATATCATTTAGCACCCAGTAAGCATTTGATATATGTTTGTTAAGTAAATATAATAAAAATTATAATAAAATTATAAAATGACAAATTAGGAATATAATTTAAATTTTTTTTGGACAGAAACACTGTATAATACAAAAAGAGACATAGATTAATGCTTTATATTAATTCTATATATATCAACATGCCATTATTTGGAGTAAAACCTTTAAGATCATATGCTAAAGATTTTTATTTCTTATACTGAAAACTCTCTTTTTTCATTTAAGATTTGAAGGTTTTTTAAATGAATGCATATTTATATATAATGGTTAATTTATCCGAAATATTTTATTTAAGTAATTTTGACTATCTTTTTTTCTAAAAGACAGAAGTGAAATATCCAGTAATATAGTGCTCAAAACATAAAAGAAATTCAGTAAATGTTTATATAATGACCTCATTATTCCATTTAAATGTGCATTTGTGCAATCTGTTACATACCACTTTGTTTAAAATAAGAAGTTTCAATCTTATATGTCTAGAGAAATTCTTTACTTTTATAATACTATCTTTCAGATTGTGATAATGCTATTTTAATGATAATCCTTAATAATGACAATAATTCCAAGAGAATATACTTGACATTGTAAGCACCTCTGAAACTATATTGCACTTCATATGAGTTTCTCTTTTTATTCCTCTGAAAGAACATTAAATGGACAGAATGGTTCTGTGACAGCACAATTGTATCCCTCCACTGCTATGATAATAATATGCTCAGTTTATATAATATTAAAGAATCAACGTTATTCATATTTAAGTTTTCTTCCTCCGGGACTTCTATTTTTAATTCTAATGAAATTCCAATCATTTTATATAGTCACATTTTAAGAGGTTCATCACTGTCCAAATATTGCTTCTCATGTATGTATGTTTATAGTAATTAGTCTGATTTACTTAAATGCAGTGTAAGATAACAAACATATGCAAATAAAGTCTAGAGGGAATAGAATTAAAATGAGTGTTCATGATTCAGAATGGCCTTTTCAGGGACAGCTTCAAGCAAATTGGAAAGTACAGGGAATAAACCTATATTTTATCATATGCTTATATGGTGCCTGTTCTTCTTCCCAAAGGTGTAATATAGTTTCTTACTTTCACCATTATTTGTAGCCAGATCAAGGTTCATGGCTCTTTTCACTCTACTCCCAAATGAATGAATTCACATCTTTCTCAGCTTAAGAATTTCTGAAACTAAAAAATCTAGTTGATTCCAGTAACATAGTTCCACCTACATTGGTAGACAGGGATAATTTACATCAATAAAAGTTACAATTTAATGTGTACACTTCAATGGGTTTTGACAAACGCATTAAGCTATATAATCCCCACAACAGTCATGATATAGAACATATTCGTGGCACTCAGAAAGTTCCCTCATTCTCCTGTACCGTCAGAACTCTTCCCCGGTCCCCAGTCCACAACAGCCACGAGTCTACTTTCTCTCACTATAAATTTCACTTTTCTAGAAATGTGCATATAATATATACAGAATAATATAATTCTTTATATAAATTAAATGACATACTATATAATTATTGTTTTTCATTTTAATTCACTTAGCATGATGCTTTTGAGATTCGTAAATGGTGTTGTACGCATGAATAATTTCTTCCTTCTTATTGAGTTGTACAGATATATTTAATTGTAGGGATATAGCTATTTTAATATCTGTATATGCTAGGTCTAAAATCCCTGTTCTTTCTTGGTCTGTGTCTATTATTAATTTTCTTCTTGATCATTAATTATAATTGCCTACATCTTTGCATGTCTGGTAATTTTTTTTTATTGGAAGACTCATACTGTGAATTGACACTATTGAGTGTTGTATTCCGTTTTTTTCCTTGATATGGTGCGTTTTGTACTGATATGCATTTATGAGTTTTTGAATCAATTAACTTATTTGAGTCTTGCCTTTCTCTTTGTTAGATCATGTTTGTATATATAGAAATTATTCTACCTACTCCTTTATGAGGGTTTAGTCTTCAGCTTCAGGAAATTTTTTCTCACGTATGCTCAAATCACTGTTAAGAGAAAGACTCCAGGGTACTGTTCTGCAGATCTCTCAGGTTCTCTCTCTGTGTATCTGTCTTCTCTCTGGTACACTGTCTCACAATATTAGGTAAGTATAGTCCTCCCGCCACCTCTAAAACTCAGATCTCTGTCTCTCTTCTAGGCTATGTTTGGATTTTCCCTTCATGAGGCATAAGCTAGAAAGTGGCTCCAGACACTAAATAGGTTCAAGTTTGTGTTATCTTGCTTGTTTCCTTTGTCTCCATGTTCACAGTTCTATGCTCCCTATTGTTTAGTGTTTGAATACTGTTGTTTAATATCATTTGTTTATTTTTCTAGGAGGAGGATAAGTAAGAGAGTAACTAAATTCAGTCCTTGTGGCTCCTTTTACCCCCAAACTGAATTACCCCCTTCAGTTTTAATTACTCTTTGTGGGATTTAATGTTTTCAATACACAACTTCCTATGTCCAGTCCTTTCCTAACATTTTTGCCGGAGCACATAAGTCAAGAAGAAGCAATTAAGCTGCTTTATGACTGGCATGGATCAGTTGAGACTTTGAAGGACTTTAACTTATTTGTTTGTAAGTAGCTTCCTAATATAACACCAGCTCAAGGTGTAGAAAATTACACATTTTTGTAATAAATATTATTCAATACCTACAATATCCCAAGAGCCTTGTAGTATTAACTATTAATAATTCATTTAAACATGAGATAGATTTTGAAAAAATTTTTGAAAACATAGCAACTGTGTTGTCTATAACTAAGAGTATGGGGATTGATGTGACATACTATTACTCATTTTATCTAACTTTCTAGATCAAATTATATACAGAAATTCAGCAAATAGTATGGCGTATGTGTTGAGGAGTTGGAAGACATAATTTTGCAAAGATTATTATTGCCTTGAAAAGTCCTCAGATACCTTTCCAAGTAGGTAACTTCATGTTTACAGAAAAAAGTGTCTTTTCTTGGTCAATCACATATACTTGAACACATACATATGCCCACAAACAAAATAATGAACAATAATCATGATTCTAATTATAAATAAGGAATTGCAATAATCCAAAGATTGCCTGCTCTAATAATGGGAGTATCAAGAGAGAAGGGGATAAGGGAAGAAGTGGAGAAATATTATTTGTGATAAGTCTGTGTCAGCCAGAGTTCAAGTAAGAGAAGCTGATTCTGGCTAACTTCAGCAAGCCAACAGTGATGTTCAAAGGCAAAAGACAAAGATCAGACTCCAGGTCTTGTTATCTTCTTTCTAGAACTGGGACATCAGAAAGAATGAATAATGTCTTCAGGCCAGCAGTGTTGATATAAATTAGCTTCAAACATTTTCACACTTGGTGTCACTTTGCTCAAGATTCAAATCTCAGAGAAAAATAGTTTTTTGGCCCATTGGCTCGTCCTGGGCCAAGGATAAATATGAATGAGAACTACACGTTGACTGCAAGCCACATGCCCGAGTCCAACCATGGCAAATTAGCTTTACCCTCAATGCAAATGAATGCCATGCAGACTAAACCAATGCAAGTCCACTACAGGCTTAAACATGTGTCAATGCATTAGATTTCATTGTCTTCTCTTCTTTGTGTGTTATTTTTGCTTTACCTCTTTCATTTATCTATTGCTCTGAGATTAGGTATATATTAGTGATATTCAGTGGCAAACAAGAGTCAATATAAATAACATAAAACATGAATCTCTTTTGCTACAAATAAATAGATGAGACTTGTGAGTGTAAAAATGATCCAAGAAATTAAGGGAAATGCAGAGAAATGTCACTTCAGTGCAACATACTTTTATAGAATTAATCTCATTCATTTGGTGGATACCATGACAGATGAGAGTATTTCACCACTCTTGAGGCCGTAAAGAAACCAGTTTTCCTTTGCTTCTCCACATCTTTAAAATTCATTAAAAATATAGGTTGATTAGACCTGGTAAATATTCCCTGAAAAGTGGTCACAGGAGACTGAGTTAACCTATGTTATATAAGTCTACTGAGTCTTAGCAGACTAGGTTTCAGATTTGTTGCCCAGCATGGGGAAGTCACATCCAAGACAGAGCTTAGAAGAAATTGAGGAATTTTGCTGGTTGTCCTGGAAATGCGTACAATGGTGTCTCCGTCAGTGTTCTCTTCTATGATACTTGCTCATGGGGTTTCAAATACCTGAACTGTAAAATTTCCTTTACCATTGCCTTTAACATATATTTTTAAATTTTAGTGGTTTTGCTTTACCCAATGCCCCACAGCTTCCTACATTATTTTCCGAGTTGGGGACTGACTTCCTAAAGAGTCACTTTATCTCCAGGCTGTGAAGTCACTACCACACAGATTTGAAGTGGTGCTGGAAGACAGCATCTTAAAATAAAAAGAAGATGGGTTTTGAACTAGTTTCTTAGTATTTTTGTGATTTTTTTATAAACATGTTTCATAAACCTTTCCAACATTTCCAGAGAACTGACATATAGTGTGGACTCAAAAGTTTTGGTTTTCCTTTCTTACGGTAAAGATAATAAAGTTCTTTTCATGAGGTTCCAAAAGGCCAAACGTGAGAGTTCAAAGTTATTAGTCACAAATTCAAATACTGCTGTATCTGTTTTTCTTCCCTTCTTCCCAATAGAATTGACAAAATCCCAAACCTTGATGGCCCATAGTTGGATTTTTTGGTAATTAAATTCAGCTCAGTTACATAGCATCCTGGCATTTGCAAGTTGCAAGGATTTTTTTTTTTTTTTTCAACAGTGAAAGTTTAACTTATAAGCTTTGTGATTTGGGACAAGCTACTTTGTATCTGCAGGCTTTAGTTTTCTCCTTTTAAAATAGATTATGAATACCTTACTCATGGGGAATAAATGGCATCATATATATAAAGTGCCTAGCCTGCTGCTAATCCCGTAGTTTTATCTAAATAAGTAGTAGCTGCTTATTGTCTTAACATCAATCCAGTTTATATTTCCAACCACTAAACTATAAGATTAATAAGG
>NC_045451.1:52922204-52933905 GCF_002776525.5 Piliocolobus tephrosceles | reverse complement strand
ACGTTATGCACATGTACCCTAGAACTTAAAGTATAATAAAAAAAAAAAAAAAAGAAAGTTAAAAAAAATAAAAAAAAAATAAATTACAAAGAAAAAACTAGTCACCAAATCTCAGCAAGTAACAGCCACACTGTATCTACAGCAAGTAGTTATAGATATGTTGTGCATACACACACACACACATACACACGCAATGTACGTACATACATGAATATGTTTTCCAACTCTGAGAGTTCCTGAAGGCAATAACATCCCACTGTCACTAAGCAAACATTACACACAGATTTTTGCTTCTAAGCATTATTCTCTTCTAAAAGGTATGCAGGTATCCTTGTAGATATGGCTGATATTTTGTAGTGTTAGGAAGTAAAAAGCAAGCTCAGAAAATGATGAGGACCTGTAAAAAGAACACAAAGGTCAGCTTGAACTCTCTCCCCTTGACCAAATTTGGAACAATTTGACCAATGAAAATCACAATAATAGTAACAGAATATAACACACAGAATATAATAAAAATCAAGAATTCAATGCTGAAGTGAACTGATACATGAATAAATAGGGAAAGTGAAGAACTCTTACTGTAGAATTTCAAGGAATAGAAGTAAAAAGAATCACAGAATTAGAAAAATTGCCATTTGTTTGCAATCACAGTAGTAATAGATTCAGGCAAGGATATTAATAGATAATGGGCAAAAGTATGACAACAAACTGAATATTTACTTGGTAACATCTCTTCATACGATGCTTATTAATTACAAAGAAAAAATAGTAAGTTTGTAGTGGAGAAATCTGGTAGACACAACCTTAACTGCAGATTTAAAATGTACACTATAAGCAATGGGACAAATCAATACCAGATGCCTCCTAATAAGAAATACTGGGAAACACACATCACATCTGCTATATTCCTGCAAACATATTATAATCTGCATCTAATAGTTAGAAACCATTAGTCAAACTCAAAATGTGGGACAGTCAACAAGATAATTGGCCTAATCTCTTTAAATATGTAAGGTATTATTAAGTCTGACAGAAGTGAAAACTAAAGATAACATGCCATTCTGTATTGAATTCTGGAACAGGAATGGACGTTAGTGGTAGAACTGGCAAAATCTGATGAAAAGATTTAGATTAGACAATGCTGCTTTATCAATGTTATTTTCCTCCGTTTAATAACTGGATTCTGGCTAAGAAATGTCCTATTTTTAGAAATATACTGAATTTATAAACACATGGAAATATTGAGAGGTAAAGGGGTATTTAAATGTAAAATCTGTAACTTACTTGCAAAAAATGTATTTAAAAAAAACAAAACACAGTTTTGTGTTGCTATAACAGAATAATATAGATGGGTAATTTATAAACAACAAAAATCCATTTCTCACAGTTCTGGAGGCTGACAAGTTCAAGATCAAGGTGCTGGCAGATTTGGTGTCTGGTGAGGATCCAGTCTTTGCTTCCAAGATGGGGCCTTGAATGATGCACCCTCCAGAGAGGAGGAATCCTGTGTCCTCACATGGTGGAAGAGTAGAAGACTGGACAGACAGTTCATTCCTGGAAGTCCTTTTATTAAGGATTTAAACCTACAGATGAGGATGGTGCCTTCGGGGCCTAACACCTTGTAAAGGCCTCACCTCTAAATACAGTTACAATGGCAATTCAATTTCAATATGAGTTTTAAAAGGGACAAATATGCAAAGTGTAACACACAGACAAAAATAGATAGATGATAGAGATGATACATGATTAGATAGATAGATAGACAGATAGGTAGATTGATAGATAGATGATGGATAGAGAGACAGAAAGTGAAGAGCATGATAAAGCATGTATGAAGAAAATGTTAACATTCATGAAATGTAGGGGGAAAGATATGACTATACTTTCTACTATTTTGTACTATTTTATATATGTGTGTGTGTATATATGTATATATATATGTGTGTGTGTGTATGTGTGTGTGTGTGTGTGTGTATATATATATATATATAGTGTGTGTGTGTCTTCCTAAACTCTTGCTCAGTTCAACCTTAACTGGAAGCATCTAAATTCTGATAATTAAATGTTACAATATGAGAGTTATAAACCATGTATCCTATTTGTTTCCTCATTTTATTACCACTTTGTGATATGAAGTGTTATGACACCATTGCAAAATAATTAGAAAAGTATTATTGTTTAAAAAAAATTGGCCATGCTAATAGGGCAAGCAAAAGCGAATCTGAAATTTGTCATAACTAATGCATATTTCTTAGCATGGAACAAGGAAAGTAATATCTTTAACCACATTGAATTGTCAAAGAAAAAATTGCTTTGACGGATTTCACTATTTCAGAGACAAAGCTTGAAACTGGGACTATACAGAAAAGACAGAGGACAGGGACAGAAAGGAGGTGGCTTCTTGACCAGTGAGGGGAGGCAATGTCTTCGTAGATTATGGACACTGCAGACAAACAACGGCTACATTTACTGGGCTGCTCTATGCAAGCTTGTAGTGCTTGTAATTGAGGATGATTATGGTTAATGACTCCAGTAATGTGCACTTTCAAACCAGCAGGACAATGTAATTTGTATCAAACCTATTCAGTATCTCTTCAGGCATTTTGCCTGGTTTAATCTTAGTCCAGCACTGGCTACAGAGAGATGCTCTGGAAGCTTCACAGCTGGCTCAAATTAAAGATATCATGCCCTCCCTGACCCCCAACCCCTTCAGTATATTCAGAGTAAATAAAGCTGTTTGAGTCTTCATATCAGTTGGATGGCTCAGGGCCTGTCATAGTTTAATGCGACGGGACAAAGATCTTTAGTGCTGAAAGCACTAGGTTTTAGTGTGCAGATAGGAAGCAGAACATCTGTCTGAAATTCACTGATGAGGCGCTAGCCAACAACAGCTACACTTCTTGGTAAGAGGAACCCGTTTTACATTTTAACGTAGTGTGAAGCATAACATTCTGTGACATATGAGAATTTCTCAAAAGATAAGAAAGAAATAGTTAATAGAGAAATTCGTGTATTCTGTATTTCTACAACTGCCAGGAGGAAATACCTGGTAACCAAATTGCTTATGGAATCAATTCAGGAATATATTCTATTTAGAAGGTAGCCTATTACCTTAAAGCTAGTGCTAGATAAATTATGTAAATGAAAACCTTTTTAATTTTTAGCTATGAGGTTAAGAAGCATAAACATACTTTTCTTTTCTTTTTTTTTTGTTTAGTGCCATTTCAGGGAGGGTTAAGGGGAAATTTCTAAACACTTGTGTCTGTAATTTTCAGACTCTCTTCACAAATACTGAAGCATGACAGAGTTGTTTACACAAATGAGACAGAAAAATATGTGAGGGGCCTAAGGCTCAAGATAATTATAATTCTGACATTAAAAAAAAAAAAAAGCTATTGTGTTCCACTCCTCTGTTTTGTAAGTTGAGTTTTCCTTTCCATGCAAGAGAATGCAAACCACTGCATTTCATCAGTTCCAGAAGCAACATTTCAGTCTAAACAAAAACGCCTGTCAATGACGACAGTAGGACAAGGTTGAAAAATGAGGTTAAAGTTCAGGCATATTGAGGTCTCAATGCTAGGTAAATGGCATAGGGAATGATTGACACATTAAAAAAACAACAGCGTTTGGATGGCAAGTAGTTATAAGCAACAGAGAAATGTGAATAACTCAGGTGATTGTGATACCAGGAGATTTTTCATTCATAAATGTAAAGGTGCATGCCTATATTCCCAGCTACTTGGGAAGCTGAAACAGGAGGATCTCTTGATCTCAGGACGCTGTAGTGTGCTATGATTGCACTTGTGAATAGCCAAAGCACTCCTGCCTAGCCAACAAAGCAAGACCTTTAGCTCTTAAAAAAAACAAAAAGTTTGCTAAATTTTATTTTTTTTAATATTTATAAATCAAACTGGTATGCTCTCAAATGTTTACTTATGTGTTATAAACTCTAAAATTTTTGACAAGTACCTCACATCACATTGTTGATTATGTTATCAAGTTCCTATAATAGATAATTTTGAATGTAAAAATACAGTTGTTTTATTTCAAATGCCTCAAGTTAAATTGACTATAAATGACCACATCTTGTCTAGCATGGAAATGCTGTTGCTCCTTTTATGAAACTAATTTTAAAATGTCATTTGCTATAAAGACTTATTGGCAGGATTTGACAATTTCAGCAGCTGACTGAAAAAAATAAAACTTTTATAAAATCAGATGAAATACAAATATGTTGTTTTGCAGTTTTCTTTTTGTATCACATTCTTAAGAAAATAAGTTTAAAAATGCTACAATTTTTGAAAGTAAAAGGACACTTATTATAATACAGTATAAAATAAAATACATAATTTTTGGACTGGTAGTAATTCAGTTAATCTATGTAATCTATGAGAGATTTATAAATTCAAACTCTCAAGAGATTAAAATTATGACTATAATTCCCCTAGTATATCTTCTAATAATTCCCTAACCTTTCTCCAACGTTTTGATGATCGTTCCATTTTGACTTCTCTTTATGAGTGTCAGTGACTAATACTCAGGACTAGCTCAGAGTATGGAGTATTAACACTACATATCCCAGACTCCTTTGCAGCTGGTGCCCTGCATGTGACCAGGAATTTAGTAGCAGATGCACCAGTGTGGGAAGTGGAAAGGAAAAGGTCTTTCACAAACATGATCATGAAGGCATTTCATTTTTCTTTCCTATACAGCAGTGGCATAGATCCTGGCTTTGTGACTCTTGACTAGCAAGCAGCAGCATTAGGATTTCTGCTGAGTCAGTCCTGTGATATAGTTAGGCATTTTTCTGGCTTCCTTGTTTTAGGTTATGTAATTTATAAGTTGAAATGTCCTGTAATAAACCAATTTTTATTTAAACTAGCTGGCGTAGACTCTGTAGTCTGAATCTTAAAAACCTTATTAGTAATATGTGAAATTATAAAGATGTTTACTTCCACGTGCTTGAATCCTGTTATTTTTCTGGATGCTGTGTTTCATAATGAAGCAAAATCAATGTCACCATCTCTCAGTAGTGGAAGGGACTGTATTTTCTATGTTTTTATAATTTTTTGTCACTTTTTCTTTTTTTTTCTGGACCATTATGCATGACCGAACAATTAAGCTGTTATTTCAAATGTCTGGTCACAAAAGCATTTGTGCCAGCAGTTTCTAGTATGATCTGATCAACAGGAGTGAGACATTTTTGCAAACCTATAACTGAATCACAGTAGCAGCTCTTTATCATCAAATTTTTTGCTCTTCTGAAGACTGGTCAGCTTGAAAAACATTCAAATAAAAGACATGTGCACTTTCATGATGCTTGGATTCTATAGAATTATCCAGCATCTCAATACCTGGCCTTGGCCAAGTTAAAATGAACTCTCTTAGGCCAGTGTAGACCTGCTTTCTCCTCTACAGATAGGCAAATGGAGCTTCTGTGCTTTTGGTCTAGTTCTTCCTGGATCATACTCTATTCATTGCCCCTCACTCTAATATTTCTTAAACTTTTCTTTTTTAGAATATTTCCTGTCTCTTTCCTTTGTATTTCCTAACAGCTATCTCTTTCCTTAGAGTTATTTAAAATTGTTTTGCATGTTTACAATTTCTTCCTCTGATCTGTTTCAATTTTATAGAACTTTCTAAAGTTGCAGATTGCCAATCAAATACTGACAAATGCTAGAAAAATATTGTGGTGCAACATCTGAAAATATGCTGCACTAGTCATCCAATGCTTAAAATCAGTAGATATGCATCGGTATTTGATGTTTTGCTGAAGTAGAGGTAAAACCTCCACTGTCTTACCTTTACCTGATCTTAGGAAAAGTCTTCATTATTGATCTTATGAAAAGTCATCATTAGATTCCAGATATGTAGCCATTTTCTACAGATTATGCCAGCCCTTTTCACATATTCTTAAGATATCATTAGGAGTAACAGAGGCTTACATTTTGACCATCTTTGGGACCAAAGGTCATTGTAATAGGTCAAAAAAGAGGCAGTCACCCTTGGTCTTGTCATGTTACAAGCCATCCTGGGCACTTGAAATGAGAGAATTGAAATGTTAACTATAATAAGAACATCATAAGAGTGGACTTTGATGATGTATGGGACTGAAGAGTCCAAGGCACATCTATCAGGTCTCTGAGTATATCCTGATAGAAGATGAAAGGTTGGTCTATCTCGATAAAACATGTGTTTCCCAAACATTTAAAACTGGTACTATCTTCTCCCCCACTTACAGTATGTCATGTTTTATACAATGTTTAGTTGACATACAATGATAGTAAATAACATACCAGATGCTTATAGTAAGACTTACTCAGAAATTTTTAATCTTTTATCAGGAAGACAATAAATATATCACTTTTCTTTTCCTTTCCTCTATGTTTTTACTCTAGAGAATGAAAAACAAACTAAAAAGAAAGTGGGGGGTTTTTATTTGTGTGCTTTTACTTATTCAGATTGAGGACTATTGAAATAATTTCATGAAATATAGAATAAAACTAAATTATAACAATATTTTTCTCTTGGAATATTATTCTTTTTCTCTATTCTCAGTTGATAATCTTTCATGGCCTGACACCTCAAATAGGGCATTCTGCAAAAAGGTATTTTTTAATTGGCACTTTGAGGCCTACATTCAGTATATTGTTTGAATGGTCAGGGAAGAATAGAAAGCTTTTCTTTTCAAAATTAAGTTATTTTGTGGAAAAGAGTATAACTTGGCTTCAGATTTATCTATGTCATATATGTACATTAGAAATATATATCTTTTACAGCTATGTATTCATGTCAAACGCATTTAATGAAAGGTTTTTTAATATGCCGCTTTTGACACTGAATTTATTTCCTGTTGACCTAGTTCAGACTGAGTAACGTATTTTATAGTGCAAAGGTATAACTTCCAGCAGCTAGTTTAGTTTAGTTTTGTTTTGTTTCAGTATTAAGGGAGAGTTTTGTCAACATTGGAATCTAAGGAAATTTTGGAAAATCTGAGTTAGAAAACAGATTTTAGGCTCTGCATCTGGATATAGTAGAAAACCTACTGTTTTGTTTACTTGTTTTCAAGAAAAATATAAATATAGAAATTTTAAACCATCTCCGATATAAATATTCTGGATAATAGCAAGTGAGTCCAAAACATATGGATTGTATTTTCCTTTATCCCAAAAGGCGGAAAACTTAGTGTCTGAAATGGTTGATAAAACGTTCCTTCTTCTTTTCGCAATATTAAGGCTGATAGTAAAGTAACAGACTCCAGAATGCTAAAACAATTACTGAGGAAGTACACTAGTCTGGGTTCTCCAGAGAAACAGAACGAATAGGATGTGTGTGTATGTGTGTGTGTGTGTATGCGTGTATGTGTGTGTGTATACACGGGAGGGGGGAGAGAGAGAGAGGGAGACAGAGAAGAATTTTAAAGAATTGTCTAAAAAAAAGAAAGAATTGGCGCATGTGTAATGTGATTGTGGGGACTGGCAAGCTCTTATCTGTAGGACAGGCTGTCAGGTTGGAGACCCAGGGAAGAGCTGATATTGCAGCTTGAGTCCAAAGGAAATCTGGCAGTAGAATTCCCTCTTTCATGGATGACCTTAATCTTTCTCTCTTAAAGACTTCAACTTAAAACAAATTTGAGACCCACTCACATTATTCAGGGTCATCTGCTTTACTTAAAGTCTATTGATTTAAATGTTAATCTTACCTAAAAATACCTTCACAAGGACATCTGAGATTGCTGTTTGAACAAACACTTGGAGATCACAGCCTAGTCAAGCTGACACAGAAAATTACCCATTGTGTGCGGCATTGATAGTCTGTGCTCACCAAAATTTAAAATTATTTCACCAAACTCTTCTTTGTGGACATCCTTATCTATCAAATTTAGAGGAATATAAATATCCCATATTCCTTCTCTTCAAACCTCTTAAAAATTATATCATTTTAACATCCTTTTATTTCCAATATCCCCTTTCTCTATGTCTTTTTCATCTTCTCAGCTCTTGCACCCACAGTACAACAATACCTGCCAATTTTCCTGATTAAATTACTCCTTATGACAGGGAAGACAGAAATCCCCACGATCCATTCAGCAATTTTGAATCTCTGGTACCAGTTGACCTCTACTCCATGGCAGGAACTACACCATCCCCTGTTTCTAGCCTCTTGAAGATTAATTTTTATGTACACTCCTGTGTATATGTGTATATTTGTGTTAGTTCTCTTCAGATGAAATTCATTTATTTTTCCAATCCAATATCGCTAAAGCAGAAGACAGAAATTTTCACAGCTCAATGAATGCAAAGTAATAATTACATATGTGAATATTAAAGAATTACAGAGCTAATTATTACCCTTCCAAGCATAGACAATTGTAGGCAAAGGTAAAAACTCAGGAAACTCAGATATAGAGCTTAAAATAGTTAGACATTGTAGTTATCCGAAGGGCAGCTCCTCTGTAAGATCAGATGGACACCCCTTTCTTGCCCTTTGTTTCACTGATGTGCATCTCCTTTCGCTGTCTGAAAGGAGACCCTATGCTGGAAAGCCTAGGCAGGGGTTGTCTAGCAAATTCTTGTGTCTTCATACTATGCTGCATCTACTGACAATATGCTCCTTAAAGCAAATATTTAGGAAAAGATTTACTTTTATGTTTTAGGACAGCACATTCTACTTACAGCTTACTGAGACTGAGCTTCAGAAAATGTATTATAGTGCCTGAGTAGAATCCTCTTGTTACAGAAAATAACAGTCTTCTGCCTAGACATATCCCATATGGAAACCAATAACAGTTGATCTTTTATTAATCATGTTACATTTTTCAGACTACTGTTTCAAATATTTTTACAAAGCCACAAAAGCCTCAGATCAAAAATGAGTACATATTTGCCAAGGTACATTCCTGGGCAAGTGGCCAGAGGGGCAACCAGGTAACCCCAGCCACACATTTTGTGAAGATATGTGACATCATCTAAACCATTCATCCTCCTTTTGTTTGTGCTTTGCTCATTTGCTAGTCATTGTCTGACATTTATTACCTTTTCCTCCCCCACTGATCTATATGTAGAACAAAGCCCTCTGAGCAGGCACTGCAGGCTCCAGTAAAAATAGTTTTTCTTTTATTCATAAGGTGAACTTCACCCCCAGCTATGAGCTCGTAATTCTGACATGCAATTCCATTATCCAGGAATTGAGATGCTGTTTATTGATACCATCTGCACATCCATTGTTCATATGTTAGGTTATTTTTCTCAACTCCTAACTCTCAATAAGACTATGTGATGACAATGCCATCTGTGCTGCCAAGTTTTTCATCTTCTTACCCAAGAAGGTACGTTCTTAAGGTGTGATTCATGTCAGTATGGGTCGGTAGAAGTGCTATGTGGAGATCAACATGGATGTGTCCTTCAGAAAGGTGACACCAGCCCTAACTGGCAGCAATCCATATTCAGTTGTTCAGAAACTATTAATGAGAAATCACCAAACAACATCCCTAGTTTCCTCTCTTAAGGCCCAGGCTGTCTTAAATATCTTTGTTCCCTGGAATTCTTTATGGGCATGGTTTGTAAAGAATCATTCCTTGTTTTCTTTGGACCTGAAGGCCAGTCTTTTAATGCATAAGTCTACCCAAACCATTTTGGGTAGATGATTTCCTGCTTGCCCCCAAATTTTCAGATGATTTCCTGCTTGCCCCCAAATTTTCCCCTTATGGGCCATAAACTGTGTAATATAAAGAGTAATAGATTGAGCTAGAATCCAGGTGTTCTTATTTCTAGTTCTAACACTGTAAATAACTTTGTAGGATTGAGTGCACATTAAACTATCTTTAGGATTCTATTTCCTCATCTGAAAAACTAGTGTAATGGGGTGGTAATTGTATAGCATCAGGGTGTCAGTTGACTTTTAAGTAGGAATTTATCTTTTCTCTCTTTTATGTAAGTGAGATATGAAATGGCATTTAGAAAAATGTTCACTGAGTTTTGAAAAAGAAAACACACTGCTTTGGTTTACTTTGCCTTTTTAAAAAGACAACATTTCACTATGATGTTGAATTAAATTGTATGTTCCCCATAAACACTTAGAAGTTATAATAATGTTATTCATTTAAAACCCCTCCAGAGCTACCATGTAGGTAATATTTAAAGATCATTGTTCTGAATCAATGACATAGAATGAGTTACTGAGCTATCAACCGCCTGCATTGGTGACAAATGTAATTTTATATAAATGTTTTATATGATGCACAGATATGAGTATTTGGTGAGTACATGCCATTAAATCCAAATATATTTATCATTGCTGTTCTGTGCAAGGATTTCATGTAATTTAAATATTTCCCTTGCATGAGATTTTCATTGTAAATATATTTCATTTATAAAGTCTTATTAATTTCACAGGCGCATGGTTTTACTATTTTCCCTATTAAGAAAATTTGCCATTTCCTCATTTTTCCTCATTATAATAACACTTTAATTCAGAAATTATCACATGAAGGATTTGGAATGGTGGCAGACTTTGTTGCGACATTATGCTTCACACAGCACAGCCTTGCTTTCTGCAAGAATTGTACAGTGACAATGCAATGACCTTTAGATACCACACATCTGCCTAGGATAGAAGTATCTTTGTTTCCTTTTATCACACACTTTTTTGAGCATGTAATATATTCCAGGCCCCATGATAAGCACTAGAAATACAAAGACAAAAAGGTACAATTGCTGCCTTTCAGTAACTCGCTGTTTCATGTGAGATGTGGATTCATCAGGGCAAGATAGTAGATAAAACATTGGTACCTACCTCCACTTTTCTCAGGTCCCAACATGCAAGTAAAATAAAGGTAAAGAAGGTAAATAAATAAATTGACAGCTGAGAGCAGGGTGGGGGCATCAATTAAAGACAGGTTTAAACATTTCTGTCAGACAAAAAGAGATGAATGGGTGAGTCATTAATCAAAGAACAGAAAGACAAAACCTAGAACACTTGAAGAGAAAGTTGCAGCTAATGAAATGCAGACTTCTTCAGCAGAATCCCCAAGCGGATGCAGACTAAGAAATGCCAATGCTTTGATGGGTACAAGGAAGAAATAGGACTAAGACAAGACGAATAATGGAAGACTTACATGGCAGATGTAAATCACCCACATCTCTTTCTCCAACTCCTTATGCTGGATGCTCAACATTGAACCCTTTACCCCAGGCACAAATACAAGTTTGACAAAGCCATCTGAGGGAAATAAGGTTGGGTAGTTTAAGTAACAGAGACCCAGAGTGAAATCTTCTTTGTACTTCCTTGTCCTGTTATGTATGGGTCCTGCAGCATAAGAGTCACCCCCACGATTTCTCTTTCTAAAGCATTTTCTGCTGAATGGTCTCTCTATCAATCTTCTTAGACCCTTATTGTTAAGTATGGTTTGACTGCCATGACTCGCCATAAATTCATAAAGGTACTGCAACATGAAATAGAATGGTGAAGATATATTAAGTAAAAACTAATCCTGAGTAAATAAGAGTAATTTAGGAAACCAAAATAATTTTTTAAAGTCTCCTCAGGCGAATTTGAGGTTTTGGCCTTGAGAATTAGAAAAAGAAAGAAAGTAAGGAAAAAAAAAAAGAGGAAGGAAGGAAGAAAGGAATAAAGGAAAGAAGGAAGGAAGGAAAGAAGGAAGGAAGGAAGGAAGGAAGGAAGGAAGGAAGGAAGGAAGGAA
>NC_045451.1:52800635-52922194 GCF_002776525.5 Piliocolobus tephrosceles | reverse complement strand
GAAGGAAGGAAGGAAGGAAGGAAGGAAGGAAGGAAGGAAGGAAGGAAGGAAGGAAGGAAGGAAATGAGAAAAAATCTTGGAAGTTAAAGGCATTATTGAAATAACATATTTAATAGGAAAGCTGGAAAATAAAGATGAAGTTACTTGCTCATTTGATATAACTACAATAAAAATAAAGGAATATGGAAGAGAAAAAATAACATCAGTTCAGGTTGGCTAACACTTGGCTAAAAGAGTTATTGGCAAAAAGCATGAAGAGAACAAAGATGAAATGATCAAAGACACGGTACCAAAAATTCTTTAAAAGCTAATAAGAGAAACCAACGTAATTTAAAAGGATTTCCATGTATTCCACCTTAAAATATTTAGACACATCCTTGAGAAACATAAGAAAAAAATCCTAAAATCACCTGTAAATGACGATTAGACTATCATTCATTTAGCATTAAAGATAAAAATGGAAACATGTTTTAAAAATTCTTAGCAGAAATTATTTTTGATGTAGACTTACATACTCATGAATACTTTCACTAAAATGTTAGGAATGAATAAAATATTTTGAAATCTGAAAGAACTCAGGAAGTATGCTTGGCCAAAAATTTCCTTAGGAAATTAATTGTGGTCATATTCCAGCAAATTAAATGAGTAAGAAAGGAAAATGTGAAAATCAGGAAATAAGTACAAGAGAACAAGATAGGGAAGCTCTGATATGTCACTTTGTAATTGACCTATTGTCCAGTTTAGGTCAGAAGGACCTGTAATAGAATATAAATATATCAGTGTATCACAAAGGAGAAGATGTAATCAACGCACTACCTGGCCCTATTCTAAACTCTAATTTACATTTGCACTATACTTATATGATAAACCTGTAGACAGATTATGAAATTATTAACTTTGCTTTAAGATGAGACTATAAAAGCAAAAATACAGAGAGTTAATAAAGATAAGTTGGAGGAAATGGGTGCAGCAATGCCCTCATCTTAGAAAGTGGGTGTCAAGACATAAAAATCAAGGTTCATAGAGCATAAATAGTCATTTGAATTTGCAGATGGGAACAGTGAAGATAGAAACTGAGAATTATGGGTTAATTATTGGGGGTGGGGAGTGGATACATGGGTGACGAATTAAAAGCCTGGCCTTTTAGAGTGAGATATTAATAGACAATGGGTACATTTGAAAAATCTGAAAGAAAATTTACCTTTTACTTTTTTGGGGTATATTACTGCTCCTAATTCTCAGGGTATTCATTGGACAAATTAAATGTAGAAATATTTGTAAATTGTTGCTTCTGGATGAGGGAACTATGTCTGAGGAATATTGAGGTGTTTATGTTAACTTTATTGCACACCCTTTGGTAGTATTTAAGGTGATTTTTTAAATTTTATGTATTATTTGAATAAAAAGTAAATAAAAGAAATAATTGCAGTGTGAAAAATGCTAGGATGTTGATTTCCACACAAAAGTTTATGTAAGAACATTCAGAGAGTGATGGTTAATTCCAATTGTTCTCTCTCCATGTCCATTTTAGTAAACTATTTAAAATGCAAGGTCATGGATTTGGACCTTTTGCTTGGGGGAGGCTAATGCACTTGCTCAAATGCATTTGGTCTAGGGATATATTTACACACTGATCAATGAAATTTAATAAGGCTTACTGTTCATTTACCTCCCTTATGGGAATATCATTGTTTATTTCACTGTTAATTGACTATTATTGATTATTTATCATTTAATAATACTTGTGTGATTTTAATTTATTGTTGGCTTTAATTTCCCTTCTAGTCTTCAATTAGATTTATTTCAATGGCTTTACACAGAAACAATAACATTATTTTCCTGGTTAAATTTAAGGAGAGATTTAAATTTTAATGCAAAGTTATCATCCTTAATGCCATTTCAAACATGCTGGTCCATGCTCTAACCAAATGCTCCTGACATAAAGTTCAATTATTTCATTGATCAAATGTATTAATGCATTGATGTTAAGTCATTAAATAACTAATGCAGGATGTCTCTATGTAGAGGAACCACACAGCTGGAGTTTGTAGATAAGATCTCAAATATTGCTATTTCTCTGACTACCTAATGCTTCAAGGGTTTGTACTTTAACAACTCTTCTTTTAAACACTTTGTCTACATGGGTAATGCCTGCCTCCTATTGATATTGTAAAAATTAATTACAACTCTTTAGGAATCATGTATTTCATGATTGGTTAAGTAGAGAATCATAGATGTGAGCCCTATTTCAATGTCTTTGTAAGCTAAAGATTAAAGACAATGGAGAGGTCCCTACAGAATAACTGTTATCTTGTTAGTTCCTGGTCTTGTCCGATGTTTAAAACAATTACTCTGCTATACCTTTCTTAGAATGAACATTAATTATACTATCTAAGTATTTCAAATTTTGTTTTTAAGATTCATTATAAGCTGGTAAAACACTGTAAAGGGTCTAATTTGAAATCAAACTTATTTTTAGATTTCAGTGCATGAGAATAAAGATGTTTTAAGGTAGTTGGCAGATTTGGCATCTTCACTGGTAAAATGTGTTTTTATTTCTATATAATTACAAAAAATATGTAATTTATCCTTTCAAGCAGAGACTATTGCTGGAGATTGGAGCATAGCCAAAGTGTTGAAAATCTTTCAGAAGGGAGTGAAGGGTAATCCAAAAATTATACACTGGCAACTCTCACCTCTGCACCTGGAAAGCTAGTTTGAAAGATCTTGGAAGGTGGAACACAAATCATCTGGGTGAGCAAAATTCTTTAGGAACAAATCAGCCTGGGCTTTGCAAATGTAAATCATTCCCTCTCTGTCTTGAAAGGATACTTTATGATGCTTAACGAAGAGTAAATAAAGGAGGTTTGCCAGATGTACTCAATTTAGACTTTCAATGCGTCTTAAAAGAGATATTTTTATCCTGAGTATCACCTGACAGTGGGAATCTGTACCTACATTTAGAGAACACACAAGAAGCTTTTTTACCATCTGGCTTAGCTACAGTCCAGCTTTACCAGAGACCACAGAGTTAGCTTCTGCCCCTGGACCAATCCATTTTTTTGTTGCATGTCAATTCCCAAGAACCTGTAAATTCTTGGCAACAGAAGGAGAGGGAAAGTTCTGTTCATGATTAAAAACTGGATTAATTACAAAAGGCAGGATTGTGAGTATTGTCTTGCTGCTATTAAAAAAAAAAAGTCTGCTTATTGGAACAGAGTCAAATATTTAATTCATTTAGAATAGAAGGAGGTGAGCTTTTTATGTTGAATTGCTGAGGACAAATACTTAGAGGAGATGAAAAATCCTGAAAAACTAATGCAAAGAGAGTAGAAATACATGCACCCTGCCCCACTCCCTGTGACCTGGATTCTTGTCTATAGGAATATGAAAAAAAAAAAAGTTATGAATTAGTACCTTTCTTTAACCGATTCATGATCTAAGAAGATATGACTAAGCGCGGTGGCTCACACCTGTAATCCCAGCACTTTGGGAGGCCTAGGCAGGTAGATCACTTGAGGTCAGGTGTTGGAGACCAGCCTGGCCAACATGGTGAAATCCCGTCTGTATTAAAAATACAAAAATTAGCCGGGCATGGTGGCAGGCACCTGTAATCCCAGCTACTTGGGAGGCTGAGGAAGGAGAATCACTCGAATCCAGGAGGCAGAGGTTGCAGCAAGCTGAGATCACACCACAGAACTCCAGCCTGGGCGACTGAGCAAGACTGTCTCAAAAAGGAAAAAAAAAAAAATAGGAGATGCTACGTATAAAATGGTCATTAACCTTGAAGTCAAAGGCAAGAGGCAAATGATTGACACAGAGAGGAAGTAAAAGCAGATTTCAAAGGAAAGAGCAAACACTCTTATGTGAGATGGTCAGTGCAGATATGCTTTGGTCCTAAAAAGGGGTGCATGTCAGAGATAGGGTAAGACATTTGTCCAGGGTGGAAAATGTGGGCAAAAGGACAGAACAATTCAGTGATTTGTGCAGCATTTAATAGCCCACATAGCTAGTTAAGTACTGTGATTAGCCAAATGTCTCCATTAATGTTTGTTGAACATGATCAAAGCAAACTTTTGCATATATTTGTTATATGTTATACAATACATGAAGAATGAGTCACATTCACGAGTGAGAGGCCTGAGATGCAAAAGGGTTGGAATGAGCCAGGTTTTGAACACTTACTCTATTGAATAAAGTTAATTTTTCTAAAGTAATTTATATAATAATAAATATGAATCCAATGCAAATACGCAAGTCCTTTTTAAAAATGCAGTGGAACTAGACAAGCTAAATCAATATAAACTTCTAAGGAAAAATAAACAAGAAAGTACAGCAAGAAAACTTAGAAAAAAGAACAGAAGATAAACTAGCCCTTCAAGATTTTAAATGCTTTCACTAAGTAAAACAGTATACTACTAACACATGAAGCCAAAGGAAATCCAGTGGAAAAGAATAGGAAACTCAGAAATAAACCAACTTTATAAATAGATTAGGCAATAAACAATGTGAAAACAAGTATAAAATGGTGTGATAAGAATATTAATTAGCATTAACACATCACATCAACTACCAGGATATAGTCCAACTAGTTACAACATTCAAATATATAAAATAAAGACATAAATATAGCTGAAGAAAATATGGATTTATTTTATCACCTCAAATGGAAGCAGACTTTCTTATATGATTTCAAAATTCCAATACACAAAATATTTTTTTAAAATTGTTAAATTCAACTCCATAAAAATAAATAAATCTATAACACAAAAAAATCATAAGCAAAGTTAAAATAATAATAGTCCAGAAAACTATCCACTACTTATATAATAGACAAATGACCATATTCTTAATACATAAAGAGCTCCTATGAGTAGATAAGGAAAAGATCAACACAGTCATAGAGAACTATATAATACAATAAAGACACTGTTTACAGAATAGAAAGTAATGTGACCTTTAAAAATTAACAAAATATTCAACTTTGTTCATAATTAGAAAAACACAAACTAAGCCTTTACTGATTCTTTTACCTTTCTATTTGGCAAAAATTCAATTTTGCTAATTTGCTGAGTTGCAGCAGTGCTGGTGGCAGTGTAAGAGACCCTATTACTATGGGTAGAATTTAGCAACATACTAAATGTATAAATGCATCCACTCTTCAACCCAATAATTCCATTCCTTGGAGTTTATCCAAAAGATATATTCTCACCCATTTGAAATGCTGTATGTGCAGGGGTATTCAAACAGCATTTGCAACATCAAAATAAAAGTAACACTTTTATGTTACTGTCCTCAATAAATGAAAAACTTCCAAATACATTTTATTCATATAAAAAATTTTTTTCGAGTAAATAAATGACAGAACAATTTCATGTTTTGTACCAGAAGAGAGCATTACCAAAATTTTTAACCTATTCATCCACCGAATACAGTTAAATCCCATCATTTTCTCATGAAGTAAAAATAAGAGATGGGGGAGAAACATGAGTGAACATATAGAATTGTTCAGGAATCAAAATCCCTTAAAGGTTGATTTAGGTAGTTAACTATTTTGCAAACTTCAGGGAATAATAAAATAATAATAATAAAGGCTAACATCCTATAATATTCCAAAATATACTTTTCTCTCTCTCCAAGTACACCTATGTGCTTCTGTTAAGTCCAGCATGTGTAGCTGTCAGACAGAAGAAACCCTATTCATTGTGAATCAAATAAAATGCTGTCTGCTACAAAAAGAAAAGTGTTTTCCCTACTCTTGAGACTGCTTTCCAATTTTAAGAATGTATGAGACTTCTGTTTTAAAAATAAAATTTGACTCTTCATTTCAATTAATAACTGTAAAATTATTTTCAGAGACTTGATCTTTATGAGGAAGCAGACATATTTGCCAAAGAATAGTAAATAAAAATTAGGAGTGTTAGAGGATAAGGGCAAGAAACCTCAGTGCTAAATATTCAACTCCCACATTGGCACCTTCACCCTAGCCTCTGTCAGAAACGGTGTAAGTGATGGAAAAATGAAAAAGTAACAGGCAGCGGCCTTGTTTTCAAAGCTGGAATTACTGATGACTGACAAAGGAATCTACCATCTATGTCTGCTTGTCACTCTGGGAGTCAGCTGTTACTGGAAGAATAATGGATGCCCAACTTCTGATATACCTTTCTTACCAAAGATGTGGATAACTGTATTTCTGAATAATCATCAGTTCTTCTGTCATAAGCGATCATATTTCCACATTCAAATTTGTTTTGTTTTTCTTTCCCAAATTATCATGTGCCTGGAGAGTCACAGAATGGTCTCTCATGAATTCAAAGACATAAATTGTTTACTGTGGCGTTTAAGAAATTCACATGAATAATTTAGGTAATCATCTCACCCTTTTCCTCTCCATGTTCAGAAGCAATTGAGAAACAAGCACAGGAGTCAAATGAGTATTCAAAAATTAAGTTTTAAAAACCAATAAAACCTGAATTGGAAGATGCAACTCAGCCTCAGACTGGAACCATGTTTCTGCTTCCTCCCCATCCCTTGTCCACAATGTTTCTTCTGCATCCAGAATCCAGCGGTGATGCCTGTGGTGCAAAACATACTCTATAAGATGACTTCATGATAGAGTGGTAAATATATGGTTAAGGATCCCAGAAAAAGAAGAACCTAGGAAACAACAGTTTTACTCATGGGATAAATGAGTCTTCCCTTTGGAAAAGAATGAGTCAGAGAAGCCAGAGTGGGAGTATGAGATCCTGGATCCTGAGTCACTCTTGAGTGACTCAAACCAACAGCAGAACACTATTAAAGTGCAAATATACGCTCTCAATTAAAAACAACCACTTTTAATTCATCAGCATCTTCTCAAAGATAATAGTAGATGATCTAGCTGATACAAAGAACTACTGTCAAAACTGTAATACGCAGAATTGAAAACTTCGGATGAAACAATTGGGATATAGAAGGTATGGTGAGATACAGGAGAAGCAGGTCCATGTGAGGGTCATAGTTTAGGGTTGCTGGTGTCTGTGCTGCTTCATAACAATTCTGGATTTGAATTGAAACTTCAGTTATCATTTTTCTTGTTGCTAATCAACTTTCTAAGATAAAGATAGCAACATCTAACATCTCTATTATGCTATCATCTAGAATCAGCAAGGATATACTATTTCTCTTCTACTTTTCTTTTGGGGCCACTTTATTGAGTTGCTAGTGCAAACTGAACAGGATATGTTAATTTTTACCTTTAGTGGCATTATAAGCAACCTCACCTACACTAAATATTAACAATGAACATAAACATTTGCTGACCACATCTAATTGTACTAAGCATCATATCTTAGCCACTTGGCAGATATTACTCCATTTACTCTTCATAATTTTATGAGGTATTATTAAACCATTTCACAGACTCTGTTTCTATCTGAGAGTAAAACTCTTTCTATTGGGTGCAATCCCTTAAACAACTAAATAATCACCCAGGCAATAAGATAAGTGAACTTATTCAACGTTTGATACTACTGAACCCTGTATTTATCAAATCATTTTCTTTTCCTATCAAGAGGGAACTTTGTATTAATTCAGCTAGCACTCATGGACCCAGCAGGGGGCACCTACCTGAGGAAAACAGCAGTGAACAAGGCGCATGCTAGACTTCCTGTCTATCTAAGTGGCAATTGGTTGATTTGACACAGCTGAATTTTCTATTTTTTCTCAGAAGGCTAATAGATCTAGTAAGAAATGATGGAGTATTAGGAATGTAGGAACCGGAAATCTAACAGAGCAAACGGTCTCCTCCAGGAAAGTATTATTTACTCATATCCATATTACCTAGAAGTGGCAGAAAAGAATCGGAAGGAAAGATTGCTATGGATTACTGTATAATCCGCTAAGCATTCTCTGTGAATGAACTGCATTCTTGAGTGAATCACTACTGGCATTATGGAATAGTCTGAATTCCAGGGCTCTGAGCTACAATTTGGATGTTCCACAAACAGCCAGATACTGGAAAACTACTATGAACTCAGACTATGAGAAACTGAAATGAACAAAAGGAAAAGTTTTTTATTAACAGTCCAACATTAGTGAATTGGACTTTATTTGCTTTTTGTTGTTGCACCAATAGGGGATTTTTTGAGAGTTGTACTTTCTTCAATTGGCTGAGAAAAATAATTTTTAAAAGATATTTAAAATGTATAAAATTTGCATGAGTACATAGTAGGTATATGTATTTATGGAGTACATGAGATGTTTTGATACAGGCGTGCTGTGTGAAATAAGCACATGATGGGGAATGCGGTATCTTTCTCATCAAGCATTTATCCTTTGAATTACAAACAATCCAAGTAAACATTTAATCATTTAAAAATATACAATTAAGTTATCATTGATTATAATAACGCTATTGTGCTATCAAATAGTGGGTGTTATTTATTCTTTCTATTTTTTTGTACCCATTAACCATTCACACCTCCCGTCTATATCCCCATAACCCTTCCCAGCCTCTGGTAACCATCCTTCTACTCTCTATATTCACAAGTTCAATGGTTTTTATTTTTAGATCACACAAATAAGTGAGAACATGTGATGTTTGTCTTTCTGTGCCTGGTTTATTTCACTTAAGGTAATGATATCTCAGTTCCATCCACGTTGTTGCAAATGACTGGGACTCACTCTTTTTTATATGGCTGAATGGTACTACTCTATTGTATATATGTACTACATTTTCTTTATCCATTCATCTCTTGATGGACATTTAGGTTGCTTCCAAATCGTAGCTATTGTAAACAGTGCTGCAGCAAACATAGGAGTGTAGATATATCTTTAATGTATTGATTTCCTGTCTTTTTGGGTATAGACCCAGCTATTTGATTGCCGAATCATATGGTAGGTCTAATCGTCATTTTTTGAGAAACCTCCAAACTGTTCTCCATGGTGGTTGTACTAAATTACATTCCCGCCAACAGTGTACAAGTGTTCCCTTTTCTTCATACCCTTACCAGCATTTGTTATTGCCTGACTTTTGAATATAAGCCATTTTAACTAGGATGAGGTGATATCTCACTGTAGCTCTGGTTTGCGTTTCTCTGAAGATCAATGATGTTGAGAACTTTTCATGTGATTGTTTGTCATTTGTATGTCTTCTTTTGAGTACTGTCTATTCAAACATTTTGCCCATATTTTGAGCAGATTATTAGACTATTTAGAATAGATTGTCTGAGCTCCTTATATATTCTGGTTATTAATTCCTGTAAGGTGGGTAGTTTGCAAATATTTCTCCCATTATGTGCGTTGTTTCTTCACTTTGTTGATTGTATCCTTTGCTGTGCAGAAGCTTTTTAACCTGGTGTGATCCCATTGGTCCGTTTTTGCTTTAGTTGCCTGTACTTGTAGGGTATGGTTCAAGAGTCTTTGTACAGACCAATGTCCTGGAAATTTTCCCCAATGTTTCCTTATAGTAGTGTTATAGTTTGAGATCTTAGATTTAAATCTACTTCATTTTGATTTTATTTTTGTATACGGTGTTGGATAAGGGTCTAGATTCATTTGTATGTGTTTGGATATTCAATTTTCCCAACACCATTTATTGAAGAGACTATCTTTTCCCCAGTATAGGTTCTTGGCACCTTCGTCAAAAACGAGGTCAGGCCGGGCGCGGTGGCTCAAGCCTGTAATCCCAGCACTTTGGGAGGCCGAGACGGGTGGATCACGAGGTCAGGAGATCAAGACCATCCTGATCTACACGGTGAAACCCCGTCTCTACTAAAAAATACAAAAAACTAGCCGGGCGAGATGGCAGGCGCCTGTAGTCCCAGCTACTCGGGAGGCTGAGGCAGGAGAATGGCGTGAACCTGGGAGGCGGAGTTTGCAGTGAGCCGAGATCGCGCCACTGCACTCCAGCCTGGGCGACAGAGCTAGACTCCATCTCAAAAAAAAAAAAAAAAAAAAAAAAAACGAGGTCAGTGTAGGTGTGTGCATTTGTTTCTGGGTTCTCTATTCTGTTCCATTGGTCTATATGTCTGTATGTTTTTAGGCCAGTATCATGTTATTTTGATTACTATTGCTCTGTAGTATAATTTGAAGCCGGATATTGTGATTCTTCCAGTTTTGGTCTTTTTTCTTAGGATAGTTTTGGCTATTCTTGTTGCTATTCTTTTGTGGTTGCATATAAATTTTAGGATATATTTTTCTATTTCTGTGAAGAAAGTCATTGCTATTTTGATAGAGATTGTATTGAATATTTAGATTTCTTTGGGTAGCATGAACATTTAACAATATTGATTCTTCCAATCCACAAACATGAAATATTTTCCCATTTTTTAATGTCCCCTTGAATTTCTTTCAACAGTGTTTTACTGTTTTAATTATAGAGATCTTTCACTTCTTTGGTTAAGTTCATTCATTGGTATTTAATTTTATGTGTGGCTGTTGTAAGTGGGATTACTTTTATTTCTTTTCTTATGTTGTTCACTGCTGGCATATAGAAATATTACTGATTTTTGTATGTTGATTTTGTATCCTACAACTTTACTGAATGTATCAGTTCTAATCATTTTCCTCTGGAGTCTTACAAGGTTATATCATCTGCAAACAAGGACAATTTGACTTCTTCCTTTCCATTGTGGATGCCCTTTATATTTTTCTCTTGTCTGATTGCTCTAGCTAGGAGTTCCAGTACTATGTTGAATAAGTGGTGACAGTGGCCATCCTTGTTTTGTTCCAGATCTTAGAGGAAAGACTTTCAGTTTTTCCTCATTCTGTATGATACTAGCTGTAGCTCTGTCATATACAGTTTTTTATTATTTTGAGGTATGCTCCTTCTATACCATGTTTTTTTGAAGGTTTTTATCATGAAGGGTTATTTAATTTTATCACATTTTTTGAGCACCACTTGAAATAATCATATGTTTTTTATCTTTTAGTCTGTTGATATCATCTACCACATTGATTGATTTGTGTACATTGAACAAACCTTGCATCCCAGGGATAAATCCCACTTGGTCATGATGAATGATCTTTCTAATATATTGTTGAATTTGCTTACCTAGTATTTTGTTGAGGATTTTTGCATCAATATCCATCAGAGATTGGCCTGTCGTTTTCTTTTTTTGTCTTTGTCTAGTTTTGGCCTCATAGAATAAGTTTGTAAGTATCTCCTCCTCCAATATTTTTTGGAATAGTTTCAGTAGGAATGGTATTAATTATTTTTTAAATGTCTGGTAGAATCCAGCAGTGAAACCATCAGGATCCAGGCTTTTATTTACTGGGAGACCTTCTGTTATGGCTTTGCTCTTTTTACTTGTTATTGGTCTTCTGAGGTTTTGGATTTCTTCCCAGTTTAATCTTGGTAGGTGGTATGTGTCTTGGAACTGGTTTATTTCTTCTAGATTTTCTAATTTATTGGCATATAGTTGATTATGGTATCCAGTAATGATTATTTGAATTTCTGCAGTATCAATTATAATGTCTCTTTTTTCATTTCTGATTTTATTCATTTGGATCCTCTCTTTTTCTTAGTCTGACTGAAGGTTTGTTAATTTTGTTTAACTTTTCAAAAAACTAACATTTTGTTTCATTGATCTTTTGTGTTTTTAAATTTAAATTTCATTTATTTCTTCTCTGATCTTCATTTTTTTCTTCTATTAATTTTAGGTTTTGTTTGCTCTGCTTTTCCAGTTCTTTAAGATGCATCATTAGATTGTTCATTTAAAATTTTCCTATTTTTTGATGTAGGCCCTGATAGCTATAAACTTCCCTCTTAATATTGCTTTTACTGTATTCCATAGGTTTTGCTCTGTTGTGTTTCCATTATCATTTGTTTCAAGAAATTTTTCAAATTTTTTCTTTATTTTATTTTTTGACTTTCTGTTCATTCAGGAGCATATTGTTTAATTTTCATGTATTTGTATAATTTCCAAAAATTACCTGGTTATTAATTTCTAGTTTCATTTCACTGTGATCAGAGAAGATGCTTTGATAATATTTCAAATTTTTGAATACTCTTAAGACTTATTTTGTGACCTAATATATGATCTATCCTTGAGAACAATCCGTGTGTTAAGAAAACAATATATATTCTTCAGCTCTTGGATGAAATATTCTGTAAATAACTATTAGATCCATTTGGTCTAGATTGCAGATTAAGCCTGCCTTTTCTTTGTTAATTTGCTACCTGGAAGATCTGTCCAATGCTGAAAATGGGGTACTGAAGTCTCCAGCTATTATTGTGTTGAGGCCTATCTCTCTCTTTAACTCTTATAATATTTCCTTTATATATTTGGGTGCTCCAGTGTTGGGTGTATATATATTTTAAATTGTTATATCCTTTTGCTGAAATGACCCATTTATCATTACATAGTAACCTTTTTTGCCGCTTCCTATAGTTTTTGTCTTGAAATTTATTTTGTCTGATATAAGTATAGCAACTCCTGCTCTTTTTTGATTTCCATTGGCGTGGAATATCTTTTTCCATGTCTTTATTTTCAGTCTATGTTTGTTTTTATGAGTTAACTGTGTTTCTAGAAGGAAACAGATCAATGGGTCCTGTTTTTTCAGCCACTCTATGTCTTTTGATTGGAGAATTTAGTCCATGTACAGTCAATGTTATTATTGAGAAGTAAGGACTTACTCTTTTTTATTATTGAGAAGTAAGGACTGACTGCTTTGTTGTTTGTTTTCTGGTTGTTTCATGATCTTCTCTTCCTTCTTCATTTTCTTCCTGTCTTCTCTAGTGAAGGTGGTTTTCTCTTGTGATATGGTTTAGTTTCTTAATTTTTACTTTTTGTGTACTCATTGTCTTTATTTTCTTTTGATGAGAAAATATATCACAAAAGGTAAAGTTACCAAGGTGTTTTCAAATTATTTATTAACATGGCTTTGTCAGGTGAATTCAGCGCACAGGTAGATAATTTGGTCAAAACTGGACAATAAGAAAATTCAAAACTCAAAGAATAAAAGTACCAGAAATGGATGGTCACAATCAGATGATATTTGAGAAGATGTTTTACATGGACCTGGAAGAACTTTCAATGGAATCACACACATTGATTAAGAAAGAATTACTTTGGTTAGCTTACCTTGTTTCTCTTTTGTCAGTTGAACTCTCCTTAATGTGTTAGCCTGATTGGTACTCTGACAGATTATGAGAAGGCAGGAAAGCAAGAGGACCATTATTACCTTTCTTTAGTCTTGAAATTCAAGCCATTCACGCCATTCACACATCTTAAATACTAATCCTTTATAAAAGCAATTATGTGACTCTCACATTAGATTTTTTATGAGAAGCCACTGCCCTGTTCTCCCTGACTCTTTACTGCCAGTGAACCAGAAGGTATGGACTAAATATGTAAAAATGTAGACTTGAAGAATTATGTCAAAACTGTAAGACAAACCTGCCATCAAGCATTATATAAACAAATACCAAAGTCATGTTCAGTATGATAATACCACATATTCACAAATACCATCCCTCACAGTAAGTCTTTTGATTTATTGCAGTGTATTCAGGCAGAGGCCAAATTATTAATATTTAGAGGCTGGACTTTTCAAAATGTGAGGATGGGATAGCGAACGGATATGACAGTAAGCAGAGGCTCTCTGTTGGGTGCTGTGGGGTGGAAAAAAGTTAATGCACACAAGTAGTTGACACAAGATGCTTTGATTTAATAAATTTAACATGTTTTCTTTAGTGAATACTACAATTCAGTGCTTGCACTGAGTGTTGGAAAACTCCTAACACAACTTCTCATATAGTTATTTTTTATTGTAATTTACATTGTGACAGAAAAGTCAATTCCTATACTTATCCCAATATCTTTGTATATTGAACTTCAATATCCATGTCTTATTAAACTAATAATAATTAATTTTTGATTAAATAATTTGTTTTGTCTAACATGTTATATTCATGTGTAAGTGATTTTAAATACTTCAGTTGCATAAAGGAATAATGCAATGCCATCTGTTAAATATTTTTAAATAAATTTCTATTTCCTTAACGTCCTGGAACCCTTGAGAGCTAAACTATTTTAATCCCAAAGAAAGTATTTCATAAGGCCTCTACTATTCTGCATCCAATATCTTGTCAAAATGCTTTCAATATGCTTTGTGATGCTGTCATATTTTCTTTAAGTTATAGAAGAAAGTGACCTTTTTCTTGGTGTAAGAAATAATGTTTCTTGACTGGTGTGATGTCAAAATTCTAATATATTAGACTATATTAGTCTGTTCTCATGCTGCTAATAAAGACATAACGGAGACTGTGTTATTTATAAAGGAAAGAGGTTTAACTGACTCACAGTTCAGCATGGCTGGAGAGACGTCAGCCATGCTGAACTTACACCTTACAACTCTGGTGGGAGGGGAAGCAATCATGTCCTTCTTCACAACGGGCAACAAGGAGAAGTGCAGAGTGAAGGTGGGGAAAGCCCCTTATATAACCATCAGATCTCATGAGAACTCATCCACATCACGAGAACAGCATGAAGGCAATGGCCCCCATGATTCAATTACCTCCCACTGGGTCCCTCCCATGATATGCAGGGATTATGGGAACTACAGTTCAAGATGTGGTGTGGGTGGGGACACAGCCAATACATTTTTCTTGGTATAAGAGGTAATGTTTCTTGACTGGAGTGATGTCAAAATTCTAATATATTAGACATTTCCAAGTTAGAATAACTAAACAAATGTTTTCAGTCATAAGCAAGAGTGTTCCAGGCAAAAATTTGTATTTATGATGCAACTGGATTTATGTCCCCATGTTAGACTCCATAAGTGACTCATTCGCATATAAAAGGTTATTATCTGCAAGCAGAATATAGTTATCCTCAGATTTTCATTGTTTTCCCATTTATGATTAAATATTTGTATTCCATCTTTATCTCCCAGTTTTCATTTTTACTGCTCCATCTGGTGATCAATCATGTCTTGTGTTTTTAAATAGCAATTTGTAGAGGGCTTAAAACATGTCCATTTTTTACACTGTCAGTAATAAAAAAAGTATTGCTTACAGTGTCTTCTGGGGAACACATTCATGTCATGCTCATCTGAGTCACTGAAAGATTTATGAAAAGGAAAAGGTTAAAGGGCAGGCATTTTTAATGCCGAGAGTCTGATCAATACAATAAGGAATTACATTGCTAGACCTATTTATTTTTTCTTTATTCACAGAAATGGAACAAGGGGAATGCAATCTCACAGGATGGAAATAACCTGTGGGGAATTGCTGCCATCCAGATCCACTTTTAAGTCCACATGGTTCATTCATTTTGGACTAGATCCTGGTACAGCCCAGTGAACTGATGTTCTTGAAATCAGACACAGAGGCTCTGAAGTAATGCATCACATTTGCATCCATGATTTGCTTAAAATATTCCATTTAGCCTTTCCTCTCAGGAAACAAAGCCAGCAGTATTTGATTATTGAATAGCTCTTTTTGGATGCTTAGTTTAAGAAGATTTTATTAAAATTATGGGAAACTTGAATTTTACAAAATGAATCATAGCTATATTTCAGTTTTGATTTGTCTCCGAGGGTTGAAATACATAGAAGTCTAGGACACATTATATATTAGCTCTATTTTAGCATGCATTTAATGCAATCACAGGCAAAAATCAAATGCTTTAAAGAAAAATGTTGCACTTTTAAAAATGAAAGATGTGAAAAAGGATGAATCTATATAGATAAAAGTGAACTTAGAGTAATAACATGCAATATATTCTATATAGATATGCATATTTTAATTGTATATTACTATTTCTCTCATCACAATAATTGGTTTAAAAAATGGTTTGGGGAAAATATTTAATCTAAACTTTCAGGAGAAGATGTCAGTTAACTCTTATATATGTAAAACAAAGTTTGGGATGTGTGTGCACACATACACACACACAAACACACATATACACTTTTCTAATCAACTAACATTTAAGGAATACCACTGAAGGAAATGTTAATGACAGAAAGAGCTTTTCTGCACACAGAAAAGAATGCACACTACTTTGCGGCATACAAATAGGTAAGAGTACATGTTTTCCCTAAAAGACGAGCAAGAGACCAATGAAATAAGCCCCTTTACTGGATTCCCATAGGGCTGAATGGTCTCAATATCTTAATCTTTAGAACATACCTCAGCATCTCCACATCTCCTCCTACCTCTGTCCTGTGTTGCTGGCACACAGAAGCAGGAAATGGACGCATCCCTTCCCACTCACCCCGAAACAGCTCCTCAACTCAATCTCAGCCCCATGCCTCTTCTATTCTTCTGTGAGGAAGTGGCTTCTCGGGATGTATCAGAGAGCTCAGCACATGTTGAGTTCTCACGCAGGCTTAAGCCAACATAATCCTCAACATTAAAAAGTAACAACATAATATTTGGGTGGAAGATGTTTTCTGTTCATAATCAACAGTGACTTCTCAGAGTGGCCTTTTCTGACCTCTCTATCTAAATAGTACTTTACCTTTTCTCTATCCCCTCCCTAAATTACTCTGGTTCATTTTCTGTCATAGAATTTTTACTGCTGAATAGTGACATAGACCTATCCATTTATTTATTTTCTCACTCTTCCCAGTAAAATACAAGGTACATGGAGAAGAAGTTTGTTTTGTTCCCCTCTGCCATATGGGAAAGAACAGTGGTGGCATTTAGTAGATGTTCAATAAATATTTGTTGATTTAATACAAAATATTCATTTGTTGGGTTTCTTAAGTTGGCTTATCCCAGATGCAGATCCAAAGCCAAGGACGGAGTTACAAGTGATGCATTAAGGATGTGTTTCCAGGAGCATCTAGAAAGGAGATGGGGACATGGAGCCGGACAGGAAAGGGAAAGGAAGCAAGAGTTTGATTTTAGGTGGACACAGGTAGTTCTCATGAGAAGCCCTGAGATGTAAATTTCAACTCTAAGTGTTTCACCTGGAAGCAAAGGAACTATACTTCCCACTAAAAAGTACCTAATTACTCGGAGCCCCTGATGGGGTGTAGGTAGTAAACTTTCCCTCCTAGTTTGTTGTTGCCACACACCTGACTTAACTTTCTTGAACCACCTCCCTCTTTAGATGGTGACAATTAACTAAGGTGAGCAACTAATGTAGCAAAAAGATAGAGGGTCCTCTACTTTCATGTTAAATAAAGCATAAACTCTAAAGTGGCCTAATTTTTACACAGTGTCATCAGATCTGTGAAGCATTGTCATATGTAGTATTGATATCCTTTGATTCTCAAAACAACCCTTTAAGCTAGAAGTAAAAATGTTCTTTCTTTATCTTGCCTCATTTTGAAAAACTGAGATCCGGATAGGTTAAGTTTCAGTAGTTGAGCCAAGATTCAAAAAGAAGCTTGATTGCAGAAATTATTTATGTTCTTACTGCTATACCAAGCTGTCACACAAAGAGATTATTCTGCCTTTATTTTCTTAATCACTAAGATTCTAAAAATAATAAAAAAAAAATCTCCAGGCCAAGTAAGTGGGGAAGAAGAAATCAAACCAGATTAATGAGGGAAATGTTAATGACAGAAAGAGCTTGGAGACTCTCCAATCACATTGAGCAGGGGCTGCTGATTCCATCTGTGCTGGAGAATAGTGTGACACTGTGCCACCCCCATGCTACCCGCCCCTCTGTGTAGTCCCTCATACTTACCATGAGAGTTATCTTTCTTCCGTTGAATCCTACTCTAAATTCTGCATTGTAAGATTTCCAAGATTTCACTAATGGAAAAGAATTTGAAAAATAACATTTGAAGAATGGTAGTGGGCTTTGATAGTCAATGAAGAGTGAAAAGTATTTGTTTGGACAAAAACAGAACCCAGAAAACAGCCGATGACCTACATACTAGCTGGAATGACTTTGCCTTCAGGTTATAAAAGCACTTTGTATCTATTTATTTGTCTGGCTACTGTGAAAATAAAACACTTCTATGCAATCAAAATCTGAAGTTCTGAAAAATAAAGTATTTTAACACCTAAGTATGTTGGCACTTCACAGGTATAAATACTGATGTTTTTTGGAACTCTTCTTTCATAGTTAAATATGAGAGGTCACTGTAAAATGTTAACCTATTCTTTACAAGTAAACCAAGTATAAAGACTTTGATATTCAACTTGGCTGTGCATTTAAATGTTTTGTGCTAAATTTCACCAAATATTTTTAAAATAATTGGACCAGATTGTTAGCAAAGGAAGATGGTTTAAGACTATTTCTTTAACAAAGGATATTATACATCAGAACACAATATTGTTTGTGAAGTAGTTTTTAAGCCATTTTGTGTACCTTATTTTATCCTGACATTCTCTTCTAAAAATTTATATTAAAAACATACAATATGTTAGAATTGGAGAATTACAGAAATTTACAGCTCAGGCAGATAACTATGAATTTTATTTTAAATAGAGGAAACCATGGCTCAGGGAAGTTTCTAACATCACAGGGCTCTGAAGTAGCCAGATAGATGCAAGAGCTGCATCACAGAGATCACTGTTCTGAGCTGAGGCCATTATATACTTCTTCTCATTTCTATCGTAACCTATGAAACAACTCTGAATTGGATTGGTCCTTGACCTCTGGCTCCACAGACCTTTACAGGAACACTGCTGTGGATTTCCTGGATCCAAACTGGATTGTCTCAAGTCTCTTCCTCTTTCTTTTATTTATTGATGGTAGATTTTGAGTCTGGCTGCAGCCCTGGACCTTATTCTGTCAAAGTCTATTTGTTGGGTGGTAGGATGTGGGAATAGGGGTTTGGTACTGAAGCGGGATGAGATGTCTCTGCAACACTCATTACCTGTCCATCACTGCCCTGCAGTATATTAATAGATTAAAATGGAGATGTACAACAATATATTATACGCACATGGTGCATAACATTATTCAACTCATATTATTTTTATATTAACAATTTTTATCTGATTGTGTTACTTTGGATATCAATTCGACATGTGAATATCTGTCTAAGAAAAGCATACGAAATGGCATTTCTAGATAAATAAACTGATTATGTAATGTGGCAAAAGAAAGAGTCCACAGGTCCATCATTGCCCAGGTAAATCAAAAGACGCAAGCCTACTGAAGCAGATTTTATTTCTAGCATTTTCTCATGTCAATAAGTCTTCTTCAGAAATACCTTTTGTTACAGCTATAACCACCCATCATTTGAATACGCTCTCAATGGACCACTCTTGTATTTATTAGAATGTAAGTCATTTAAAATACTAGATTGTTTCTCATAAAAATCTCAATGCACATATCTGTATACAAACAAGACTACTTCATTCAATCTAAAAAGCCTGAACTGCTGGGTCAAAAGGTAGGAATGCGCTTAGGGCTCTTGAAACATATTGCCTAACTGCTTTCCAGAAGGTTGCATTAACTTATATTCCCACTCATATGTGAAACTGGGTCATAATATCCTTGACAAATTTGAAATTTTGAGAGGAGGGGCGGAGCAAGATGGCCGAATAGGAACAGCTCCAGTCTCCATCTCCCAGCGCGAGCGACACAGAAGACCGGTGATTTCCGCATTGTCAACTGAGGTACTTGGGTCATCTCACTCGGGAGTGCCGGACAATCGGTGCTGGTCAGCTGCTGCAGCCTGACCAGCGAGAGCTGAAGCAGGGCGAGGCATCGCCTCACCTGGGAAGCGCAAGGGGGAAGGGAGTCCCTTTTCCTAGCCAGGGGAACTGAGACACACAACACCTGGAAAATCGGGTAACTCCCACCCCAATACTGCACTGTAAGCACACCGGCACACCAGGAGAATATATCCCACACCTGGCCGGGAGGGTCCCACGCCCACGGAGCCTCCCTCCTTGCTAACACAGCAGTCTGCGGCAATCTAACCGCAAGGCAGCAGCCAGGCTGGGGGAGGGGCGCCCGCCATCGCTGAGGCTTAAGAAGGTAAACAAAGCCGCTGGGAAGCTCGAACTGGGTGGAGCTCACAGCAGCTCAAGGAAACCTGCCTGTCTCTGTAGACTCCGCCTCTGGGGACAGGGCACAACTAAAGCAGAAGAGGCCTGTGCAGACGCAAACGACTCTGTCTGACAGCTTTGAAGAGAGCAGTGGATCTCCCAACACGGAGGTTGAGATCTGAGAAGGGGCAGACTGCCTGCTCAAGTGGGTCCCTGACCCCTGAGTAGCCTAACTGGGAGACATCCCCCACTAGGGGCAGTCTGACACCCCACACCTCACAGCGTGGTGTACACCCCTGAGAGGAAGCTTCCAAAGCAAGAATCAGACAGGTGCACTCGCTGTTCAGCAATATTCTATCTTCTGCAACCTCTGCTGCTGATACTCAGGCAAACAGGGTCTGGAGTGGACCTCAAGCAATCTCCAACAGACCTATAGCTGAGGGTCCTGACTGTCAGAAGGAAAACTATCAAACAGGAAGGACACCTATACCAAAACCCCATCAGTACGTCACCATCATCAAAGACCAGAGACAGATAAAACCACAAAGATGGGGAAAAAGCAGGGCAGAAAAGCTGGAAATTCAAAAAATAAGAGCACATCTCCCCCTGTAAAGGAGCACAGCCCATCGCCAGCAATGGATCAAAGCTGGTCAGAGAATGACTTTGACAAGATAAGAGAAGAAGGCTTCAGTCCATCAAACCTCTCAGAGCTAAAGGAGGAATTACGTACCCAGCGCAAAGAAACTAAAAATCTTGAAAAAAGAGTGGAAGAATTGACAGCTAGACTAATTAATGCAGAGAAGGTCATAAATGAAATGACAGAGATGAAAACCATGACACGAGAAATACGTGATAAATGCACAAGCTTCAGTAACTGACTCGATCAACTGGAAGAAAAAGTATCAGCGATTGAGGATCAAATGAATGAAATGAAGCGAGAAGAGAAACCAAAAGAAAAAAGAAGAAAAAGAAATGAACAAAGTGTGCAAGAAGTATGGGATTATGTAAAAAGACCAAACCTATGTCTGATTGGGGTGCCTGAAAGTGAGGGGGAAAATGGAACCAAATTGGAAAACACTCTTCAGGATATCATCCAGGAGAACTTCCCCAACCTAGCAGGGCAGGCCAACATTCAAATTCAGGAAATACAGAGAACGCCACAAAGATACTCCTCCAGAAGAGCAACTCCAAGACACATAATTGCCAGATTCACCAAAGTTGAAATGAAGGAAAAAAATCTTAAGGGCAGCCAGAGAGAAAGGTCGGGTTACCCACAAAGGGAAGCCCATCAGATTGACAGCAGATCTCTCGGCAGAAACTCTACAAGCCAGAAGAGAGTGGGGGCCAATATTCAATGTTCTTAAAGAAAAGAATTTTAAACCCAGAATTTCATATCTAGCCAAACTAAGTTTCATAAGTGAAGGAGAAATAAAATCCTTTACAGATAAGCAAATGCTTAGAGATTTTGTCACCACCAGGCCTGCCTTACAAGAGACCCTGAAGGAAGCCCTAAACATGGAAAGGAACAACCGGTACCAGCCATTGCAAAAACATGCCAAAATGTAAAGACCATCGAGGCTAGGAAGAAACTGCATCAACTAATGAGCAAAATAACCAGTTAATATCATAATGGCAGGATCAAGTTCACACATAACAATATTAACCTTAAATGTAAATGGACTAAATGCTCCAATTAAAAGACACAGACTGGCAAACTGGATAAAGAGTCAAGACCCATCAGTCTGCTGTATTCAGGAGACCCATCTCACATGCAGAGACATACATAGGCTCAAAATAAAGGGATGGAGGAAGATCTACCAAGCAAATGGAGAACAAAAAAAAGCAGGGGTTGCAATCCTAGTCTCTGATAAAACAGACTTTAAACCATCAAAGATCAAAAGAGACAAAGAAGGCCATTACATAATGGTAAAGGGATCAATTCAACAGGAAGAGCTAACTATCCTAAATATATATGCACCCAATACAGGAGCACCCAGATTCATAAAGCAAGTGCTTAGAGACTTACAAAGAGACTTAGACTCCCATACAATAATAATGGGAGACTTCAACACTCCACTGTCAACATTAGACAGATCAACGAGACAGAAAGTTACCAAGGATATCCAGGAATTGAACTCATCTCTGCACCAAGCGGACCTAATAGACATCTATAGAACTCTCCACCCCAAGTCAACAGAATATACATTCTTCTCAGCACCACATCACACTTATTCCAAAATTGACCACATAATTGGAAGTAAAGCACTCCTCAGCAAATGTAAAAGAACAGAAATTATAACAAACTGTCTCTCAGACCACAGTGCAATCAAACTAGAACTCAGGACTAAGAAACTCAATCAAAACCGCTCAACTACATGGAAACTGAACAACCTGCTCCTGAATGACTACTGGGTACATAACGAAATGAAAGCAGAAATAAAGATGTTCTTTGAATCCAATGAGAACAAAGATACAACATACCAGAATCTCTGGGACACATTTAAAGCAGTATGTAGAGGGAAATTTATAGCACTAAGTGCCCACAAGAGAAAGCAGGAAAGATCTAAAATTGACACTCTAACATCACAATTAAAAGAACTAGAGAGGCAAGAGCAAACACATTCAAAAGCTAGCAGAAGGCAAGAAATAACTAAGATCAGAGCAGAACTGAAGGAGATAGAGACACAAAAAACCCTCCAAAAAATCAATGAATCCAGGAGTTGGTTTTTTGAAAAGATCAACAAAATTGACAGACCGCTAGCAAGACTAATAAAGAAGAAAAGAGAGAGGAATCAAATAGACGCAATAAAAAATGATAAAGGGGATATCACCACCGACCCCATAGAAATACAAACTACCATCAGAGAATACTATAAACACCTCTATGCAAATCAACTAGAAAATCTAGAAGAAATGGATAATTTCCTGGACACTTACACTCTCCCAAGACTAAACCAGGAAGAAGTTGAATCCCTGAATAGACCAATAGCAGGCTCTGAAATTGAGGCAACAATTAATAGCCTACCCACCAAAAAAAGCCCAGGACCAGATGGATTCACAGCTGAATTCTACCAGAGGTACAAGGAGGAGCTGGTACCATTCCTTCTGAAACTATTCCAATCAATAGAAAAAGAGGGAATCCTCCCTAACTCATTTTATGAGGCCAACATCATCCTGATACCAAAGCCTGCCAGAGACACAACAAAAAAAGAGAATTTCAGACCAATATCCCTGATGAACATCGATGCAAAAATCCTCAATAAAATACTGGCAAACTGGATTCAGCAGCACATCAAAAAGCTTATCCACCATGATCAAGTGGGCTTCATCCCTGGGATGCAAGGCTGGTTCAACATTCGCAAATCAATAAACGTAATCCAGCATATAAACAGAACCAAAGACAAGAACCACATGATTATCTCAATAGATGCAGAAAAGGCTTTTGACAAAATTCAACAGCCCTTCATGCTAAAAACGCTCAATAAATTCGGTATTGATGGAACGTACCTCAAAATAATAAGAGCTATTTATGACAAACCCAAAGCTAATATCATACTGAATGGGCAAAAACTGGAAAAATTCCCTTTGAAAACTGGCACAAGACAGGGATGCCCTCTCTCACCACTCCTATTCAACATAGTGTTGGAAGTTCTGGCTAGGGCAATCAGGCAAGAGAAAGAAATCAAGGGTATTCAGTTAGGAAAAGAAGAAGTCAAATTGTCCCTGTTTGCAGATGACATGATTGTATATTTAGAAAACCCCATCGTCTCAGCCCAAAATCTTCTTAAGCTGATAAGCAACTTCAGCATAGTCTCAGGATACAAAATTAATGTGCAAAAATCACAAGCATTCTTATACACCAGTAACAGACAAGCAGAGAGCCAAATCAGGAATGAACTTCCATTCACAATTGCTTCAAAGAGAATAAAATACCTAGGAATCCAACTTACAAGGGATGTAAAGGACCTCTTCAAGGAGAACTACAAACCACTGCTCAGTGAAATCAAAGAGGACACAAACAAATGGAAGAACATACCATGCTCATGGATAGGCAGAATCAATATTGTGAAAATGGCCATACTGCCCAAGGTAATTTATAGATTCAATGCCATCCCCATCAAGCTACCAATGAGTTTCTTCACCGAATTGGAAAAAACTGCTTTAAAGTTCATATGGAACCAAAAAAGAGCCCGTATTGCCAAGACAATCCTAAGTCAAAAGGACAAAGCCAGAGGCGTCACGCTACCTGACTTCAAACTATACTACAAGGCTACAGTAACCAAAACAGCATGGTACTGGTACCAAAACAGAGATATAGACCAATGGAACAGAACGGAGCCTTCGGAAATAATGCCACACATCTACAACCATCTGATCTTTGACAAACCTGACAAAAACAAGAAATGGGGAAAGGATTCCCTATTTAATAAATGGTGCTGGAAAAATTGGCTAGCCATAAGTAGAAAGCTGAAACTGGATCCTTTCCTTACTCCTTACACGAAGATTAATTCAAGATGGATTAGAGACTTAAATGTTAGACCTAATACCATAAAAACCCTAGAAGAAAATCATTCAGGACATAGGCATGGGCAAGGACTTCATGTCTAAAACACCAAAAGCAATGGCAGCAAAAGCCAAAATTGACAAATGGGATCTCATTAAACTAAAGAGCTTCTGCACAGCAAAAGAAACTACTATCAGAGTGAACAGGCAACCTACAGAATGGGAGAAAATTTTTGCAATCTACTCATCTGACAAAGGGCTAATTTCCAGAATCTACAAAGAACTCAAACAAATATACAAGAAAAAAACAAACAACCCCATCAAAAAGTGGGCAAAGGATATGAACAGACATTTCTCAAAAGAAGACATTCATACAGCCAACAGACACATGAAAAAATGCTCATCATCACTTGCCATCAGAGAAATGCAAATCAAAACCACAATGAGATACCATCTCACACCAGTTAGAATGGCAATCATTAAAAAATCAGGAAACAACAGGTGTTGGAGAGGATGTGGAGAAATAGGAACACTTTTACACTGTTGGAGGGATTGTAAACTAGTTCAACCATTATGGAAAACAGTATCGCAATTCCTCAAGGATCTAGAACTAGATGTACCATATGACCCAGCCATCCCACTACTGGGTATATACCCAAAGGATTACAAATCATGCTGCTATAAAGACACATGCACACGTATGTTCATTGTGGCACTATTCACAATAGCAAAGACTTGGAATCAACCCAAATGTCCATCAGTGACAGACTGGATTAAGGAAATGTGGCACATATACACCATGGAATACTATGCAGCCATAAAAAAGGATGAGTTTGCGTCCTTTGTAGGGACATGGATGCAGCTGGAAACCATCATTCTTAGCAAACTATCACAAGAAGAGAAAACCAAACACCGCATGTTCTCACTCATAGGTGGGAACTGAACAATGAATTCACTTGGACTCGGGAAGGGGAACATCACACACTGGGGCCTATCATGGGGAGGGGGGAGGGGGGAGGGATTGCACTGGGGAGCTATACCTGATATAAATGATGAATTGATGGGTGCTGACGAGTTGATGGGTGCAGCACACCAACATGGCACAAGTATACATATGTATCAAACCTGCACGTTATGCACATGTACCCTAGAACTTAAAGTATAATTAAAAAAAAAATGAAGAGCAAATAAAATTCAAAAGAAGAGAAAGAATAAAATAATAAAGATAACAGGAAAAACCAATAACATAGGAAAGAAAAATATCAGTAGAGAAATTCAACAGAGACAAATTCTGGTTCTTTAAAAATATAAACAAAAGCCCTCAGTATTGAAAGGAAAAAAGTAAAATTCTTACTACTTGCAGATGGCATATTTATCTATGCAGGCAATTTCATGGACTCTACTAGAAATCTTGTAGCAAGTTTATCAAGTTTGTATAGCACAGGATAATTAAAAGTATTGTGTGTAAACAACAAAAATTAGATATTGAACTTAAATTTTAAAAATCACAATAGCATAAAATAGTACTTTGTGGTATATATTATACATGACGTGCAACACCTACATGGTAAAACTTACTAAGTATTGCTGAGAATAAAGAATATCTAAATAAAGAGATACACTATATTCATTAACTGGAAGATTTAATATTAAGGTGTTAATTTTCTCCAAATTGGTCTACAGATTTAAATTAATTCTAATAAAAATTTCATTTTTAGTAGATATTGGCAAGCTGATTCTTATTCATATGGAAATGCAAATGTTCTGGAATAGCTAATACAACTTTTAAAAAGAGTGAAGCTGTAAGATCTGAAACCAATTATCATTAAAAGCTGCAGTAATCAAAGTATGGTTTCCAACAAGATGGAAATATTGACAAATGAAACAATAGAGGGTCTGGAAATAGATCCACCTGTAGGAAGACCCAAACTTACATGATAACTGATTTTTCGTAAAGATGTGAAGACAATTCAGTGGGGAAACGGTTTAAACTGTTTGGGAATAGTCAGTGATATGGTTCAGCTGTGTTCCCACCTGAAGCTCATCTTGAATTACCGTCTCATAATTTCCACCTGTTGTGGGAGGGACCTGGTGGGAGGTAATTGAATCATAGGGGCGGTTTCCCTGATACTGTTCTCCTGGTAGTCAATTAGTCTCACGAGATCTGAAGGTATTATAAGGGATTTCCCTTTTCTCTGGGCTCTTATTTTCTCTCGCCTGCTGCGGTGTGAGATGCGCTTCTTGCCTGCAACCATGACCGTGAGGCCTCCCCAGCCCCGTGGAACTGTGAGTCCATTAAACTTCTTTTTCTTTATAAATTAAAAAAAAAAAGAAAGAAAGAAATTTTGAAAACTCTTTGACAGATTGCTTGATAGAAAATTAAATCTTATTTATTTTAATTTGTATTACTGAGCATATTATTTATTAGTCATTTACATTTCTCCAGTGATAATATTTTAGTTTTATTAAAAAACACAATCCCTGTTTTCTTTTTTCATATTGCATAATCACTTTATCCAGAGACAGCAATACTATTTCTTGGACTGTTATTAGGCAGATAATCACACACTGAAGTTATAAACAAAGTAATAGAGTCATAAAAATTGCTAATGTAAAAATAACATGAGTTGAATAATGTTATTATATATCATTTACATATTATGCATTGTTGTACAATTCACATTGTAGTCCATTAATCTGTCTGGAACTGAGTTCCAAATAGACAATTGATCATGCACTTCTTTGTGATACTTCTTGAAATGTTGCATTGTGATATTTCTTTCCCTTTTGTTATTTAACCTGAGTGTGTTTCTATTTAGCTTCTGCACTGAATTCTAAGCAACTTAGGCTAGGAGCATTGATATAAGCCTCTATTAACTATTTTAACTTCTATTGTATCAAATAGCATGTGCTGCAGAATCCTCAAAACACATTTACTGACTGACTAGGTGAAGGGTCAGATATAATCTCTCTCTGCCTGACAGATGCAATATTTTTCATTATCTAGGGGCACAAGAACACAGTCATTATGCCAGGGTCATCCTGTAGGCATGATCCTTAGTATACAGCTGATTCACAAAGATTTAAGTGTCATACATTGTCTGAGGTCACAAAGATTTTCCCTAGAAATAAAGCAGAAATACAGCATGAGGGGCAAATGGGCATGTGGGAATACATGCACACACAGGAGCCCATCTTGACTGATATTATCCTGTTTGCTTCCTGGAAGGCAGCACCTCCATCTCTAATCCTGATCTTTCTCTGACCCGAACCCATCAAGCCTACCCAATTTCAGTTCTTATAATCACTCTACCTGCTACCTTCATCTGTACTCCTTTACCTTTTCAACTCTGATTTGTCTTCTACACTATTTTTCTGAGCTGAAAGATCTACTTCTACATTAATTCTGCTTAGAAGTCAACCATTTCCAATCATTTATTTTTACTATTAGACTTCCTCTTTGCAAACATTTTCTCCCCTCTGCTGAAACTACATATGAATTGTGTGTCTCAACTTATTTGCTCCAGTTTTTTCAGGATGGTTGAGTTCTGAGTAAAAATGGTCCTGACATACTATGGCCACTATAGCTTAGCATATAGCTTCTTTAGCTGGAACTGCCCACACCCTAGTCTAACTTCAGCTGGCACCTGACATACTTTATGTAACATTGTGACAACAGAAATAACTTGGCACCCCTCTTAGGATGAAAAGGAATCATGTAGGTCAGAGGCTGCCTTTTTATTTGGATTTGTTACAATGTGTCCAATTGTGAATCTTCTGCATCTCTCAACCTCTCCAGTGTTCCCTGAATACTACTTAGGATTCAGCATAAATCAGTCATTGGCCAGCAGAAGTGCAACTTTAAAAGGAAAGCCCAAAAAGAACAGAGTTGAAGTGGGGGTGATGCATAAAATGATAATTCCAAATCAACCATGAATCTCATTGCTTCCAAGATGGGTGATTACATTTTTATCTATCCAAAATCTTTTGGGAATAGGCGAACATAGAAATAGGCCTTTATTTTAGTTTTTCTTTTTTATTTGTTTGATTTGTTTTTGTTTGCATTGTGAAGTGCCAGCATTTTCATAAAGTTCTAAAGCCGACATATATTATCTTTCATGATTTGACCCTTTCTGACTTACTGAAGTTTTATCTTTTAATCTTTGTCATATATGTTTTGTTCCTAGGTGTGCTCTGAATGTATTATTGTCTCCTTCCTGCTTAACATCTGAATACATACTTCACTTTCTTCTCCTGGGTAATTCCTACACATCTGTCATGACTCAGGATAGCAATCCTCTTCTTTATTTAGTGTTTTTTGAGTCTCTGAGCTAAGCCCAGTGTTTCTCTTCTATGCACCCATTGCCCCATGAGTACCAGCATTATGGTGCTTATTATGCTACGTAAATGAATCTATATTTCACATGAATGTTTGTCTCACATGTATTGTCACAACGTAGTGAGTTATATCTTACTCAGTTTTGAATCCATTATGTTCATAGTGCCTGGCATGCAGTAGATGTCTGCTACATAGAATGAGCTTGATAATAACCCTTTGAAATCAGCTTTATTATTATTCATATTTTAGTTATGGAAATGAGGTTTAAAACAATTGCTGAGATTCACCTGGCATTAAATAATGGAGCCAACATTTGAATACAGAACTCTCTCCAAAGTAGAGATCCAAGACCATATAGACTATAATGCCTGTGGAACACAGGTTTGCATTTGTCTGACATACTCTGTGTCTAAATTTTTGCATAGTCACAAATAACTGTTTTCTTACACTACCTGCTTGGTTGATCACCAGAAGAAGGAAGTCCTTTTGAAATACATTTTTTTTTTTTTTTGAGATGGGATCTCACTCTGTTGCCCAGGCTGGAGTGCAATGGCCTGATCTTGGCTCACTGCAACCTCTGCCTCCCAGGTTCAAGAGATTCTCCTGCCTCAGTCTCCAGAGTAGCTGAGATTACAGGCACCTGCCACCATGCCCAGCTAACTTTTGTATTTTTTAGTACAGATGGGGTTTCACCATGTTGACCAGGCTGGTCTCGAACTCTTGACCTCAGGTGATCCACCCACCTCAGCCTCCCAAAGTGCTAGGATTATAGGCATAAACTACCATGCCTGGCCCTGAATCACATTTTACTCCATTCTCAAAGACAAGGAAAAGTTATCTAAGTTGATCAGATTTGAGACTATTTTTAAACTACATTTTGTAGGTGGTGGAATCAAGTCTGTGTAGGCCAAATGCAGAGCAGTTTCTATGGAAGTTCAAGAAGTGGTGGCCCCTGAAGCCTTTGTCCCATTAAAGGAGAAAATTCAATGACCAAGATGTTGGCTCTATGGTTGCAGGATTCAGGAGGACGAGAGAGGTCTCGAATTAAAACAGGAGAACCTTTTACTGAGTGCACTCAGGCCCAGCGGACTCACATCCAAAGACTGGGCCCGGAACAAAGACAACACTTGACTTTTATATACACTTCACAGACGGGGGTGGGCTAGCTTGAAGCCAGCTTACAGTGGCATTAAAGCAGAGATACAGAGGCAGGACAAAGATAGTTACTTAAATTGTAACAGGTTTATAACTTATGATTGCACATAACCATTGCTATGCAACCCAGATGTCCTTCATCTAGGTTTGCCCAGGCGCGGGCTTATCCCATAACCTTCCCTATGGTGCCCAGGCAGCTGTAGTTCAGGCCTACTCAGGCTTCTCATGACCTTCGTTGTACTTCTTAGATAAAACAATAATTGAAGTCACTAGTTACAGACAACAGGAATCTATAAACTCATTCCATAAAACAGAGGAAAATTTGTGTTTTCTTCTCCCTATGTTGAAGCAGTGCTGGGAGAGTCTCCACAGCACATTAGATAATACTAGCCAGACTTCCTGGGTCTGGGCTGCGCCTGTTGCTGCCTCTAGGACAAGTTAGCCTAATACAGGAAAACTTATTTCTCTTTTTTTTAATTTTATTTTTCTTTAATTTCCCACCTCACTAGGACAAATGGAGAGAACAGGTCTCATAAGTATTGATTATACATAACATACCAGCATATCTGACATTTAAAATAAAGTATGCTTTCGCTTAGTGTCTTGAAATTCCACTTTAGAGTTTATGGTAAACGCAGAGTAGAATGCTTCTTTGTTGCTCTTTAATTGCATTGTATGTATACTTACTTTGGAGACCTTGCAGGAAAGAAAAAGTTTGTGGATAAAAATGGGATGTTCACAAGTTTCCTGGACAAAAAGTCATTACAATATTACACTGTAATAAATCCCACTATTGTCATTATGCAAACAAGGTAGATCTTGTTGGTGATCCGGAGTGATTGATTTGTCTATTGTGGAGGAAGGATGCACCTCTGATCAGTGAATACCCTGGCTGTGGTGCCTGAATGTTTCTTGAGTCCCTGGGAAGGGGAGGGAAAAGATTTCCCCATCTCTTACCAGAGCTCTCCCAAGTCCTGGTCAAAGAGGAGAAAAACAACAAGCATGGGTCTGGCCACATGGATTCCACAGCTTAACTAAAATACAGTAAGCTTGTCCAAAGTTAGTTTTCATGTAAAAGCATGCAAGAATTATTTTATTTTTTGTGGATATTCAGAAAAACTAAACATTGTTTAATCCACATTCAGATAGCTCGTAATATAGCGAAGTGAAAAATAAAGAATTTTAAGTTGAGCTGTTTGTCAATAATCATGCAGCTTTACTGAGGCAATGCCCTATTCTGAAATAGTTTTAGTCACTATGAATCTTGGCTAGCCATTTCAAGCACTGAGTCATTGCCTCTTCTAAGCCACCATTTATCTAGAAACAACTCAGTTTATTTCAAAATCAACTCTTAGTGGAAAATGACTTCCAAACAGAATTTGATGTATTCTCCTCAAGCACGCAATGAAAAGAATTCTGAGATCATCTCAGATTATGGCTCTGCTCTAACTCATTCAAGACATTCTTTATCAAGAGCAGTGAATGGGAATCCGTTCAGGAAACTTGCTGGAATTCTAGCATAAAAGGAAAAAACCAATCAACATTTGTGAAAAAACTACTCATTAACTTCTGCGTACTTCAGGCTCAGGTCTCTCAAGAAAAAAAAAAAAAAAAAGATGAAAAAGAAAACTGTTCTAGTAAATGCTTGATCCAAACAGAAAACAGCTTATCCAGCTTTCATTATGTATAATTCGTACAATTCCCCATTTCTTAGTGCAATAAATTAAAGAAGCTTCTTGTATACTCATCTATTGATACAAGATTTATGCCATTGGGTTAAGGAAATTTCAGCTTTTGTTTAGATAACTATCATGGCATAGCTTCAAGTATGCTTTAAAATAAAACCTTTTTATTTAGACAGATTTCTATAAAGTTATAAATACATAAACATAAAAATAGTACAAACAGTACCAGGTTCAACTATTGTTCCTATTTCAGCTCATTTTCTTGGTCATTTGTGTCCCACATCCATGTGTGTATGTGTATGTGTGTATAAGTGTAGATGTATGTGTGTGTATTTATATGCACAATACTTTTGTGAATTATTAGAGAAGAAATTTCCTTTATTAATTCTCTGCATAACCTAAGTACAATTCTAAATTCAGTAAATTTATCACTGAAATAACACTTTTAACTCGTTTAACATCCATATCCCAGTTTTGCCAGTTGACTCAATAGTGCCCTAAATAGCATTTCACCCTCTCCAGTACAGGATCCACTCTAGGATGAGATATTTTGTTTAATTGTCATTTATCTTTAGACTCAATTTATACGGAACATTCACATAGTCTTCCTTTGTATTTTTTGACAATATTTTTGAAAAACATTTTTAAAAAAATACGAAAAGTGTTATTTCGTGTTTCTCTAATGAGTCCTCATATTCATCTCAGGTTATGCATTTCCAGACACAACACCATGTAACTCTGTGTCATTCTTAGCTTATCACATCTGGAGATGTCTACCAGATACTAGATACCCATCTGCTCCTCATTGCTGATTTTAATTTTAATTACCTTGTCAAATAGTTGTTGATTTCTTCGATGATATTTAAAACTTTCCCTCTTGCAACCAGTAAGTCTGATATAGACACTTCAAGATAATACAGCCATGGATGGTCTAATGACATTTCAGCCAATAATGGATTGCATATACTAACAGGGTTCTATAATATTATGATACCATCATTTGACTGTACCTTTTCTGTGTTTAGATATACAAATACTTACTATTGTGTTACAAGTGCCTGCAGTATTCAGACAGTAACACACTGCACAGATTCTCAGCCTAGGATCAGTGGGCTCTACCATACAGGCCAGGTGTGTAGTAGGCTATACCACCTAAATGTGTGTAAGTACACTTTGTGATATTCACACAACAAAATTGCCCAAGATGCATTTCTCAGAATGTATTCCTGTCATTAAGTGATGGCTGATGGCACATACACACCCTGCTCCTCACCAAAATGTAACAAGAATTGATTCATGCTACTATCAGTTTTTACTGTGATAATTGCAAAGTACTTATTTATTGTCCACCTCCAAAACTCCCTCCACATTCACCAAGAGACTTGCCATTCTCTACTGCTTATTTCACTGTTTATTATCAACATGGACATAATTTATTTTCAATGGTTAATATTCATTACTATACTGAATCCTTTGGGTACTCAAATTACCCTTTAAGCTGGCTTCTGAATTCTTGTTACATGCCCTCATTTTTGTGTACTTTTTTTTTGTGTGTGTGTACTTTTTGGCATACCATGTTCTAGGATTTTCTTATGTCTACTCTTTTCCAGCTCTGGAATTAGCTATTTATTTACTTAAATAGCCTAGGCTATAATTAGTGTAGGATGGTACTAGAAATAAAGACTTTGGTGTAAGGTATGTTCATTTAGAATTTTTTCTAGAACCTTTAAGCAGACAGAGTTAAGAAATAATTCATACATATACATAGATACATATGCAGCTATACCTACACATACCCATAGATACATACATATGAACATATGCATGCATACATATATTTTAGAAATATGTTTACACCAATATTGTCAATTCCCATCCATCTCTGCAGATTTCTTTTCTGCCTTCCTTCTTCCATATTTGAATGTTTCTCTTTCATAGTGAGAATCCACATTTGACAATGTTATAAAATATCTAAAGTGTTTCAAAATTGATCTGTACCTATTCCTACTTCAAAAAATACCGCAATCTGCTAAAAAGTGTTTTCTTCAACATGGCCCAAGACTGAGAGCACATAGTTAAATTTTTTGTTCATATATTACTTGAATTATTGCTTTCCTTTTCCCCTTCAGTAGTATTCTAATTTTAATTTGAAGCACAATTAAGCTTACTTGCTTCTGTTTGCTTTCAATTTTTTTTTCTTCTCTCCTTTCCTTCCTTGTTGATTTAATTTTATTTTTCAAACATACAGAACATTTACATACTCCCGTCACCAAAACTGCATGAAAAACATACTCAGGAAAATGCTCCTTTCTAAATATCCTCCAACTTATTTCCTTATAATTTATGCAGGTAACTCTATCGGTATAATTCGATCAGCAATGCAGAGTCACTATATATTAGGATTTGGCCTTATATAATTGTGGGGGTTGATTAAATTATCTATTTGAAGGCTGATATTTCTGTTAGCTGCTATACGATGAAGTTCACAGGCCAGGCTGTAAAAAAGGCAAAGGAGATATAAAATGGTGAAAACAAGGAAAATCTAACATCTGCAAGGCTGAGTAGTAACCCATATAGATAGAATAGAATGTACATCCATGATGGGGCGGCCTGCATTGGTGTTCCTCATCACAAAGCTAAACTTCTACTGGACGAAGGGCTACAAAAACTGAAGCAGAAGATCTTCAGAACCTGGAGGAGCATTGCCCTAGTTACTGCCCCCGTGTCAATCAGGAGCAGCATGTAAGTGACAACAGGCATGATCTGCAACAGTGTCAGGCCCTGAGCTGACCTGCCAAGCATCAAAAGAATATAGCTGCTTTTACTGCCACCTTCTCATTCTGGTGGGAAAGTCTTTGTGACCCACATGAACGCCAACCACATATGGAAGGGAATTCTGAGAAATACAGTCCCAACTTAGCTAACATGACACAATATAAATCTATCACAATGTATGACTTGTTAACTTGGCATCCATATGTATTTTATATATATATTAATATATATATAACTTCATATAGAACTATAGTAAAAAATATATCATTTTGCATAAATTAATGTAGCTACCTCTTCTATGGCAAAAATATATGCAAAACTCTCCATACAATATTCAAACTATCCACCTTTGAGTGATGCTAATTTCTTTTCTAGTAGGGTCACAACTCCCCCTTTTGACATCCTGGGACTTTCATACTAAAATATAAGATGAGTTACTGTAACACATAATATTTTAGATGACAAGGGAATGACAGAAAGGAAAAGAATAAAAATAGTATATGCACAAATATATCAAATAAATAGTTTTAACTATTAGAGTCCTTGTCTGTGGCTGGACAAGTGGCTGCAGTTGGTGTTAATAACTACCTTTCCCCACAACCCATTCCATATTGTCTCTATTCTCAGCAAGCTTCTCTTTGGGTCATGGTTTTTGATGGATGGAGTTAGCCAAGTTTTCACTGTTGAAAAATCCTTTTGGTATTGGGTTGTTCTGCTTTTCCTCTGACTTAAATCACAAACTGTTGGACTACTAAGCACTTCCCTGGCATCTCTTGCATTCCAAACATATATCTTCTTATCCCCATTGTGTAAATTCAACCCAATTACCACTTAATAATCAGAGCAACCACTCTAGACAGAATAAATAATTCCCTTCTTTGACTTTTGATTCAGTAGCATAAGCAGCCACATTGGACAGGTGGCAGTCTCAGCTCCCAGCATAATGGAGCGACTGTTGGGTGTCCTGTGGAAGTATATTTTCTGGAGAACCAAGACTTCAAGACCAACAGAACCCAAAGGTGCTGAATGGGAAGCCAAATTTTGACAGTGGATAAATAGTGACACAAAAGACATTCTCATTTCTACCCCTTGACTCCCAGACTTCAAACCTTGATTGTGAAAGAAGCAGTGCAATATATTGGTCACTCATTGAGAGATTTCTGGAGGACATAGCAGGTCCTACAGTGACTTCACACCACACAAATGTGTTATCACTGAGTTGCCACTGAGCCAGCAGGTGTTGCTAAAAGGTATTGCCACCCAGCAGATACTATAATTGAGCCTTAAAGGGCAATAATTCATTTTTTGAATATGTACCATGTTAACATGGTCCCAAAGTCAGAAAAATACAAAAAGTTATCTTCAGAGACTGGTCACTGTCTCTCTCATATGCTTTCCATCCCATCGCCTTCCCTCCATCTGTTGAAGTAACAAATTTATTTGTTTACTGATGTGCTTTCTGTGTTTCTTTTTGAAATGATAAGCAGATATATGTAGATTTTTAATTTTTCCCTTTTTTACATAAAAGGTATAACCACATATATACACATATGTGTATATATGCCTGTGTGTGTATATGTGTGTGTACATATATACATATACATATGTGTGTGTGTGTGTATATATATATATATATATATATATATATATATAAACTTGTACTTTGCTTTTTGCTCTTATCAGTACTATCACCTGGAAATCAATCCCTATTAATTATAGAGGTCCACTTTTTGTTTATTCTTTCTCATTTATGTTTTATCAGTATCATATTGTCCTATTGTGTACATACCATTCTGTATTTACCAATTTCTTATGCTTAGATATTGAGGTGGCTTCCATTATTTTGCAGTTACACAGTGAATAACCTTGCCCATTTGAATTTTTAATAATGTTGGAGGTGTACCAAAAGGGTACATCCATGAAAGTAGAATTACTGAATTGAAGGATACATGTATATATAATTTTCTCAGATTTTGCTAAATTCTCTGCCACTGGGACAGGATAAATTGCATTCTCACTAGCAATGTACCTGTGGTGATTCTGTTTGCCCAAAGCCTTGTTGAAACCTGTGTTATCAATTATTAGAGATTTTGCCCATCTCACAGGTGAAACATCGTAACTCTGTGTTTTCATTCTACCTTTCCCCTACTATGAGTGAAATTGGACAACATTTTATGTTTAAGGTTGTTTTTATACTTTTAAAAATTATCTTTAATTTTACCTATCTTATTAAAATAGGATTCTTGGGCTTTTTCCTCTAAATTGTAAAAAAGTTCTCTGTACATTAGTGGTATTAGTGCTTTTCCTATAATATATGTAGCAAATGTTTTCTCTTATTTTGTCATCTGCCTTTTGACATTGTTTAGGATTTTTTAAACCATGAATTGGCTTTTTTTAATCTTGTAAAATGTATTAATCTTTACTTTTTTTTACATCTGGCATTTTAGTCATAGCTATCAAACTTTTGCTTATATGTGGGTTAAAAAGAAATTCACCCGAATTTTCTTCTAACACTTAAATTATTTACATGTGTGTGTATATACATATATATATATATAAAACAGCATCTATGTATATAACTATATATACACAGTTGCATGTTTGGAGTTTATTTATGTGTATGCTGAGAAGAAATGATTTAATTTTATCTTTTTCACAATAGCTGAACAGTTTAACCAAAATCATTTATTCTAAAAAACATACAAAAACCAGAACTTTACTCCATTGATTTATGATTCCACCTTCACTAGATTTCTACGAGTAGTTTTATCTGTTTCTGCCCCTTCTAATCTTTCTCATTAGTCTCTCTGTCTTTCCATGTGCCAGAACACTCTTTTAATTATAGCAACTTTCTAGTTTGTTTTCATGTCTTCTGGGACTAGTTCGCCATCTCTACCCCATATCTTTTCTTTTTCAGTGGTTTCTGGCTCTCACTATGTGTCAAATCTTTTAGCTTCATTAAAAAATTTCTTGGTGTTTTTGTTGAAATTCCTTTACACATAAATTAAACCTAGGAAGGGCTAACATCTTCATTATGTTGAGATATCCCAAACAAACATAAAGGATGTCTATTTATTCAGATCAAATTTTCTGTCTCTCAGGAGCATTTTATGGCTTTCCTCATTAAAATTTTGCTTATTTTTGTTAAATTTATTACTAAATAGTTTATCATTTCAAAAATTATGAAAAATACAACTTTTGATTGAATACGTGATAGCCGCTTACCTGCTATGGGTTTTGGGAAGAATACATACATACATATATATATCTTCCAATTAGTCTCCTTATAAATAGAAAAATACTGGTACTAAACCAGTTTCAATTAGGAAAAAGGAAAGTGGTCTTGCTGCTTAGAATACAGGTTTCTTCAAAAATTCATAATATATTAGAATATCTGGTAATACAAGAACATGATTGATATCAATTTATCTGTAATGGGACTAAGCACTTTCCAAACTGCATTGTCTTCATAGGAGAAGTGAGTATAATACTGTTTTTCTAGCACATTTTAGGAGTTAGCATTGTTCTAAGTAAAAGATTCAGCTATGGAAGGCACTCAGTCAACATTTGTGATTCTGAGTATTAAAGCATACGTATTTGATAGAAGAAGGAAAAGTTATTTTCTAGCAAACATCTATTCTATCCATGAATCAGGCAATATTATGCCCTATTTTCAGAATTAGCTATCTGTAGAGATATTGGAAGATGCATATTTTGTGTATTTTTTTTTCTACTGACACCTGCCTTTTATGGGGGAGAGAACAGGGTAAAGACAAACCAGCTGACATGGAATGAGGTAGTTCATATTCCTCTTCCCTTGGGAGGGATTTTGAGGTGTGACAGCCATACCTTTGAGGTAATCAATATGGCCTTGAAGTTCTCCTAAGCTTGACTAAACTTTAGAGAGGTTTCTTTCTGACTATAGGTTCCTGACCTCCCTTTTCTTACAGCATTCACTTTAGAAAACACTTCATTGTAAATTTGCATCTGTCCCTTTGAGATGTACGTCTTCTGCAACCAAGAAATGTCCTTCTCAAGGACCTGGGAGCCATATCTTTGAAATGTAATCCTTGAATGGCATAGTGCCCCTTTCTCCCAATTTCTATGGGAGAGTAGGGGCTTAGCTTCCATAAACACCAATTAGCAAATACAGAGGGTCTCAATGCATTGACTAACCACCCTTCCCTACCCCACTCAACCTCCTTCAGTATTTCTTTATCAGTATTTCTTTATCAGCACCTAAAAACTCTTTCACCTTTTGTTTCGAGAGAGTTGAGTTCAGCCTTTCAAGTATTCCTTGCAGTTTAAATCCACCTGGTACAATTATTCTTTGACAGAGACCTTTAAACATCAACTTGCTGTGCAAATTTTACAAATTAACTTTATTGATGCTAGGCTAAGGTATATAATACTCTCCAAGAACAATTATGCATTTACAAATGGCCCTTGGTGTACCTTAAATCTGTGGGCATAGAGAAAGTATTCATTTTAAATTGATATATAATAACTGCTTTAGTGTGTGTGTCATGAAAAAAACAGATACTGACTCTTTGAACATGAAAATTATTTTTGTCACTCTGACAAGAGTTTGACAGAGGTATTGAATTATACTTAGTAGGACACTATTCTTGAGACAGCTTCATTTTTTTTTCAAAATTTCTTGTAATTTGCTTCTTAATTTTCATCCTAAATTTGAACAGCTGTGTTGGGTTTTACTAACACACCTCTGTGTCTAAAGAAGAGCTCTCTAGCTCGGTTTTGCTGTCAATTAATCTTTTATTTTGAATGTTTTTCTTTTGTTACCTATTTAATCAGTTTGGCCAACTTTCATATATACTACAAATGACTTTTCCTTTCAATGTCTAGTTTTTTATTTCATCTATTTGCCAGGTATTAGAGATATCAAAAAGATAAATGATTCATACAAGACAATGAATAAAAAAGCATTTCTGTCCTGAAATTTCTTAAAAGTATAGTGGGGAGAGAAATAAGTAAACAGATAACAGTAATAGAGTATATTAAGTTGTACGGAGCCATTTCAGACTGACTAGAGGAAAACATATCCTGGACAAATAATCTCAGCCTTGATGGTGATCATGGCGGAAGTAGTGGACACATGCAGGTTTCTGGGAGGAAGCATCTCTCAAATGGGTGCCACTGGAGAGCAGAATAAATGCTGAAGATATTGGTAGAAGGTGATGAAGAGGAGTGCTGGAAGGGTAAACAGGAAGTGTCACATTAGGGAATTTAAACTTGATCTTGCATGTGAGAGTGCTGTTGAGATATTCTGTAGTTAGAAACGTACTGGCATAATCCTATTTAGGATTTAGAAGAAAGGTCAGGTTTTAGTATGGGGAATGATTTGGAAGTTGTATTCAAGTTTTACAAACTTTTTAGTTTACCTTCTTAATAAATGTAAGAGAATTTGATTGTTGAGTAAATTTATTATTGTGGCTATATAACATGAACATAACCACTAAGAAGTGAAAATGTTTGACCAAACTAGTGATTATATCGTTATCTTGTAAATTATTATACTGTTATATATTATTTTTATTTTTAGACCAAAAAGCTCTCAAAAATTGTGAAAATCTTTTAGCCAGGTTATGTTCATAAATGAAGTCACTGAGAAATAAAGATGTTAATAATGCACCCAAAGTTACAAAGTTGATTACAACTATATTTGATTTTCTAGCATAAACACTTTCTCCATTACATAAAAAGTCAGGCCTATTTCACACAGAATTTTCTGAGAGGCACCGAATTGTTTTAATGGAAATTGAGAAAGATGTTTTGTTTCACATTGTAGCACAGAAGAGGTGAATGTTAGTCAATAAGACAATTCCTAACTCCAATTCAGCAGAAGCAGGAGCCTAGAACCTGGGGTGGGAGGAGGATGGAGATGAGAACATGATACCCCGGGAATCTGCAGCAACACTCGGGAGAGCTTTGGTCATGTCAAAGTTTAGAGCAGAGGTTAGACTGTTTACTTTCTGTTCTTAAAGGCCTCTAGCTCTAGCTACCGTGTCTTACATTGTATAGTACTTCATAGTTTTATACCCCTCAAGCCGTGAATTCCTTATCATAATCCCATTAGATAGTTGGGGTAATATTTTTGTTGCTTTATAAAATTAATCTTTAATATACACAACAGAAGATTTTATTGAGCTGTGGATCTGAGTTCAAAATAGATATATTCTTATTTTTCAGCCTAATGATTTAAGCTATTGCCACATTATATTCATTATCTCTCCCTTAAGAAAATAGTTTCCTTCAGTAACATTTCTGATTGTCTTTTGTTGCACTGAAGTACACCTATCCGACGTAGAAGTTTATGATTAGAAATAAGCTCATAATTTGTTTTGATAGAGTGCTAAACATCTTTCATTTGTCTGCTTAGATTTACCCTTCACCCTCTTTCCACCCTGCTCTGTGGTCTGTGAAGCTGATCCATTTCGCTTGCTTAATGATGCCCTTGCCCTCTGGCTTCCTGTTGGCTTTGATCAATAGGAGACACTAGCAGATCAGAGGCAGGAGAATGAAGACTGGATATATGTTCCCCTGGCACCGTTTTACTGTTACCATCTGTTAGCTGTATCCCTCTGGGTGACCTCTCTATGTTCTGGAAACTACTCTGTCCTTTTAGCACTAGGGGGAGTTAGGCTCCCTGATGCTGCTAAGTTGAGTTTATTACATTTTCCCTTACTTCTATCCCTAAACTCTGTCCACATTTTTATACATTGATCCTTTATTGAAGTCTTTCCAATTGACCCAGTTTGAACATGACTATTTAGAATTGTCATTTTATTGGCGTAACACATGAAAGTTGTCATGCTAGTGTGCGGCACGTGGTAACAGGAGGCCACATGGTAGTATTTAAGAGGATGGCATTGGGAATAACAGCCCGATTTCTAGCCTGGTTCTCTACACGGTGATGTTGAGCACATTTCCTAACACTTGTGTTCCTCAATTTTCTTATTTGTAAATGAAACACACCTATTTCATGAATATATAAGTTAAATATAAATATATATATATGTGCATATTAGGACTTCGGTGTCCAATAGAGATATGAGAACCATAAATGTGAACCACACGTAAGATTTCATATTTTTTAGTAGCCACTTTAAAAAGAGTAAGAGAAACAGGCAAAAATAATATTTACTTAACCCAATATAAATGTTTACTTAAACTGATATATTTAAAATATTAACATTTCAAAACGTACTCAGTATAAACGTGGAATAAAGAGGTATTTTACATTTTTTATGACAAAGATATAGCAAAAATGTAGTATGTGCTTTACACTTACAGCATATCTCAGTATGGACTACCCACATTTCGAAAGCTCAAGGCCCGCAAGTGGCTAGTGGCTCCCTATTGGATACAACAGCTTTAGTAGCTCTTTGAACCTGCGCTTATACTGGGGATCAGAAAACCTCACTCTGAAATATGGTGCTTCTATCCCTATGGTTCTCTGAATTTCTCTGAACTACCTAGAAACCAGACCTGCCAAAGAGAAAAACGATTGCCTTCCCTGAAATTTCATTAGCCCCTGAAAATTAAAACTCATATCACAGAGGAAGAGAAGCTACAAATTAAGCACCACATCTGGAGCCCAGGCAAACTTTGTGTCAAACCTTTGTCTTTTCTGTCTCATTTAATTTTCAAAGAAAAATATTTACTAATAATTGTCTAAGTTTTAAAGCCATTCATTTCCTCTAAAAATTGTTTTGCCATTTCTCAAATTGCCACATTTTCCCTATCTCCTCTTTCCCTCTGAAAAAGAATATATGAGCATCTGTACCCTACTGGGTTATTGAGTAATCATCGCCCTGCAATTCCCCTGTGATTTGTACATTAAAATAAATGTGTGGGCCTTTTTTCTCCTATTAGTCCACTTTTTGTCAGTCCATTTGCAGTGAACCTCCAGAAGGTGAGAGGGGAAGCTTTCTCCCTTGGTCTCTACATTTACTTGAACAACTTACTTGATTAATCACTTCTCTTCATTCTTTCTGTTCACCAAAATGTGCTTATAGGATGCTGAGTAGCCAGAGTTCACAGGCAACATTTTTATTCAGTAGTCCCTGCTTATCTATGGGAGATACTTCCAAGACCCAAGTGAATGCTTAAAACCTCAGATTGTACCAAACTCTCTCTAAATACTAGCTTTCCCTATACATACATAACTATGATAAAATGTAACTTACAAATGAGGCACAGTAAGAGATTAAGAAAAATAGCTAATGATAAAATAGAATAATCATAACAATATACTATAATAAAAGTTATATAAATGTAGCCTCTTTCCCTCTCTCTCTCTCTGTCGTATTTTGGGACTGCTGTTGACCCTGGGTAACTGAAACTGTGCAATGCCAAACCTCAGGTAAGGGGGGACTATTGTATATCCATGAATATCTGCTCCCACCATTTGAATTATATACTTAAGAAGTATCAACTGTATTTTTTTTCAAACCTGTTTATGCCAGTTACATCCATTATTATGATAATTTAATATATTTGTTTATAAACCAATGACATAACAGTATGGAAGGAAATAGAATTGTCATTTCCATAAAAATTAAGTTAAATGCTTTGGGAAGGATCAATAAAGAGACATTAATTTGTGAAAAGTAGATGTAGTAGAGAAAACTGAAAAAAAAATGGGGAAAATAATCAGTAGCTGGAGGTATTCTGCATTCAGACCACTTTGCAAGTGTTAGCAAGTTCGTACTCCATTTAAAGAAGATGAATCTGGGTATCACACAGTGATCATATGGTTGTGTTTAATGAAAACTAAAATAAAATGTAAAACTCCAATATAAGAATATAATAGATATTGGGCCGGGCGCGGTGGCTCAAGCCTGTAATCCCAGCACTTTGGGAGGCCGAGACGGGCGGATCACGAGGTCAGGAGATCGAGACCATCCTGGCTAACACGGTGAAACCCCGTCTCTACTAAAAAAATACAAAAAACTAGCCGGGCGAGGTGGCGGGCGCCTGTAGTCCCAGCTACTCGGGAGGCTGAGGCAGGAGAATGGCGTAAACCCGGGAGGCGGAGCTTGCAGTGAGCTGAGATCCGGCCACTGCACTCCAGCCTGGGCGACAGCAAGACTCCATCTCAAAAAAAAAAAAAAAAAAAAAAAAAAAAAAAAAAAGAATATAATAGATATTGACATTATACCCACAAACTGTTGGGTATAATTTATATATATATATATTCATACATACTTATACATGCATTGTACAGCAAGCCCCATGAGGGCAGGTATCACATTTTTTTAGCTTGCCACTACATTCTCAGTGCTAGAATGGTGATTGGCTCAAAGTAGATGCTCAACAAATGTTTGTTGACAGATTGACTGGCTTGTTATTTCCATATGGCACCTCTGACTATGCAAGCCAGTTGGTTTTTCAGTTTATAGTTTGCTGTCACATTTTTAAAAACATGATATTGTTTTATTTACAACAGATATAATTGTACAGTCCTTTCTTTTCTAAGTGAAACATTTTAAATCATCTAGAAAGGGAAAACTCATGCAAAATTTAACTCAGTAAATTTAGACTTGATGTTTTATTAGAACAATGCCTTGCTGGGGAAAATGGAAGAGAATGAATAAAATTTAAGTCTATCTGTTCCTGAGAAGGTCAAAAAAGCTTGCTTTTCATATGTTCTGGGGAGCTGTGAATAAATATCCAACAGAGCTCATCTGGATTCACAATCTGTTCATCAAAAGCACCTAAAATTATCTTCTTCCTAAACATCCCTATTAGCAGACATTGGCTATGGTTATACACATGTATCAACCTGAAAAAATTCCCTGAAATTACCCAAACAAATGTGGATATTATAGTTATTGAATTTACACCTCCCACCCCACATTGATGGTGAAGATTTAGTCACAGTGTAGCTGAAGAAGTGTAAAGTAGTTAAGTCAAAACTAGGATCCTTCTTGAGGGACTTGCCAATATACTTTTTTCTTAGTTCCCCAAACAGGTCATTTTTAATGCAAATTTTAATTAAAGTATTACACAAATAAAAAGTGCACATGTCATAATGGTACAGCTTGATGAATTCTCCCTAAGTGAATATGCTATAAATGGTTCCAAGATCAAAATAGGGAATACTAGCAACAGCCCAGGAGCCCCTCTTCAGTCTTTTTATGGTCATCAGTCTTCCTAATGTAATTAATATTCTTACTTGATTGCTATAGATTCCTTTTACCTACATATGAACTTTAGATGAATAGAATCACCCAGTACGTACTGTGTTGTGCCTGGCTTCTTTCACTCAGTAATATTTAGAAGATTCATTCACATATATGGTTGTAGTTTGTTGATTCTCATTGATTTGTGGTAGTCTTTTGTAGAAATACACCACAATTTATTTATCTCTTTTACTATTGGTGGATATTTGCATTGTACTCAGTTTTTGGCTATTATGAGTAGCCCTGCTATGAACATTCTTGCATGTCTTTGGTGATCATAAGAACACATATCAACAGATATAGTTGTGAAAATTCTAAGTCATAAGATGTGCAGCATGTTAGGTTGGAATAGCTACTATAGTAAAATCTCTTCTGTATTGGGTTACTTTTCAAAACAAAAAAAGCAAAGGGGATTTGGTCTTAGAAACTTCAACTTGTTGGTTGTTGTATTAAAGGATATTATATATATACATGTATTTGTTAATCTCTAATTAGATTCCTTGGAATATTTCCACTTTTGAAGAAACATGTTAGCTACTAAATAGTTAACATTCCTAATGCATTTCATTTTTAAATTTTAAGGCTGTTATTATTTTTCAGAATTGTAGTCACCTATTTACCAATAAAAATTCTGGTTAACAGTAGGAATATATGATATTCATAAATATGACTTATTTTCTAATTATGTCAGGACTTAACATGCCCATGGGAATAGAATTAGAAATGACACTTTGCCATTTGCCTTTATAAAATCAAAGACACCATTTTGTCAATTGTATATTATACTGATTAGAAATAGACTTTCTCACTTCAGAAAACCTCACAAAATATCTGTTCAGCCTTGTTGCCTTGCATATATAATTCTTTACTCCCAATGACACTTTCAAAATTCTCATATACATTTTCATACATACTGTACCCTTATACCTATAGTCGTTGCCATGTATATATGTAGTTTCAAAATTCTCAATGATATTTTAAGCCTCTGTTACGTAGACTGTACACAACCTTATCTTAAAACATACACGGATCACTTGAAGTCAGGAGTCCGAGACCAGCCTGGCCAACATGGTGAAACCTCCATCTCTACTAAAAATAAAAAAAATTAGCCTGGTGTGGTGGTGGGCACATGTAATCCCAGCTACTTGGGAGGTTGAGGCAGGAGAATTGCTTGAACCTGGAGGGAGACATTGCAGTGATCCAAGATCATGCCATTGCACTCCAGTCTGGGCAACAAGAGCAAAATTCCCTCTCCAGAAAAAACAAACAAACAAACAAAAAAAACCGCCTTCAAGCACATTGTAAAGCTAATTTTAAAAGTATTTTTTTATTTTACAAATCTAATCAGAAACAACCATTATAAAATCTATAATATCTTGCAAGAGATAACAATGTTCAAAAGTCAAAATTTAATTTTTTGTATCTCAAATATGAGCAAATCAGTCTATCTTTCAGAGGACAAAGCAGCAAATTACTATTCCGAATGGCTTTCTCTACATTCTTTCCAAGCATATTTTAACCCATGTTTTCTGACACCAAATGCTTCTGGTTTCTGGTATTATATTTCTTTATGTATTTACAGAATCTAACCTACTCTTGAACTATTTACAAACATGGCTATACTTATCTGAATTAAAATTTTCTGCCTTCTCTCTAAGCTTTTGGTCATGAAAACTATCTAACTGTCAAATCTATTAGATTGGTACAAAAGTAATTATGGTTTTTGCCATTACTTTCAATGGCAAAAACCGCAATTACTTTTGCACCAACCTAATAGGAAATACTCAATTGGTTACTTCTTTGTCTTTGATGACAGTCCTTCCTTCCTTGAAACTAGTTTTTTACAATTGTTTTAACCATTCCATTTTCTCAATTTGTTATGTACTTCACTGTGTATAAAATTCTATACTGATTACTCTGCAATCACATCCCTCCATTTAAATATTTTCCAGCATTTGGACTACAGCCTTCCAACTCTGTATACTGTGCTGTAGCATCAACTATCACGTCCCCAAACCATATATGCAACTCAGTCTTCTTTCCTGAGAAATTTGTTTAAACCTCATTTATCCAATCACCTGCTTACATAATTACCTACACCAGCAGTCTCCAACCATTCTAGAACCAGGGACCAGTTTCATGGAAGACAGTTTTTTCATAAACTGGGGACAGGGGATGGTTTTGGGATGATTAAAGTGCATTACATTTATTATATACTTTATTACATATATATATATATATATGTAGTGTGTATATATATATATTAGTCCCACATGGGGGAGATGGGAGACGGTGCCAAATCATCAGGCATTAAATTCTCATAAGGAGTTCACAGCCTAGATCCCTCACATGCACAGTTCATAATAGGGTTCCTGCTCCCACAGGAATATAATGTTGCCACTGATCGGACAGCAGATGGAGCTCAGGTGGTAATGTGAGGGATGGGGACTGGCTCAAATGAAACATTTGCTTTTGGGTTGCATAAATGAAATCTCTGCCTAAGCCAATGTCTAGAAGAGGTTTTTCAATTTTATCTTCTAGAATTTTTATAGTTTCAGGGCTTAGATTTAAGACCTTGATCCATCTTGAGGTAATTTATGCATAAGATGAGAGATGAAGATCCAGAGCTTTTGCACAGCAAAAGGAACAATCTGCAGAGTAAACAGAAAACCCACAGAGTTGAAGAAAATCTTCAGAATCTGTACATCTGACAAAAGACTAATATCCAGAATCTACAATAAACTCAAACAAATTAGTTAGAAAACAAACAAAAAATCCTATCAAAAAGTAGGCTAAGAAGATGCATAGACAACTCTCCAAAGAAGATATACAAATGGCCAACAAACATATGAAAAAATGCTCAACATTACTAATGATCAGGGAAATGCAAATCAAAACCACAATGCAATACCACCTCACTCTGGCAAGAATGGCCATAATCAAAAAAAAAAAAAAAAAAAATGGATGTTGACATGGATGCAGTGAACAGTGAACACTTCTGCACTGCTGGTGGGAATGTAAACTAGTACAACCACTACGGAAAACAGTGTGGAGATTCCTTAAAGAACTAAAAGTAGAACTACCTTTTGATCCAGGAATTCCACTACTGGGTATCTACCCAGATGAAAAGAAATCATTATACGAAAAAGATACTTACACACGCATGTTTATCACAGCACAATTCGCAATTGCAAAAATGTGGAACCAACCCAAATGCCCATCAATCAACAAGTGAATAAAAAAACTGTGGAATGTGTGTGTGTACATATATATACAGACACATATGTACACATATACACATAAATACAATGAAATACTACTCAGCCATAAAAAGGAATGAATTAGTGGCATTCACAGCAACCTGAATGAGACTGGAGACTATTATTCTAAGTGCAGTAGCTCAGGAATGGAAAGCCAAACATCGTATGTTCTCACTCATAAGCGGGAGTGAAGCTATGAGGATGCGAAGGTAAGAATGACACAATGGACTTTGGGGACTCAGGGGAAAAGGGTGGGAGGAGATAAGGGATTAAAAAACCTACAAATTGGGTACAATGTATACTGCTTAGGTGATCGGTATACCAAAATCTCACAAATCATGACTCAACAACTTACTTATGTAACCAAATGTCACCTGTTCCCCAATAACCTATGGAAATAAAAAAATGAACAAACATAAAAATACTGATGAAGCTTCACTCACCTGCCCGCCACACACCTCCTGTTGTGTGGGTCTGTTCCTAACAGGCCATGTACTAGTACCAGTGTGTGGCCCAAGGTTTGGGGACGCCTTAGCTACATATCCCAGTTCTGTTTTAAATTCATTTTTTTCTGTATTTTCTGCTATGAACTAGAATTTTCTCTTGTGTCTCCTTTTTTAGTTAATGGTACTTGTTGGGGCTCAGAAATCAATAACCCAAAATTACAATGCTTTGTATATGCTTAACCGACGAAGAGGCCCCAAGGTCTTTCTGTTTCACCCCCTTCCCCACAGTCTCTTCCTAAGCACAAAATAGAGTTGTACTCTGAAGTTCCATTATCTGCAAGCCTGGACCTACCAAAGAAGAAAACAATTACCTCCAGTCTCTTCCCTGGGTTTTCATTAACTGAACTCATATCACAGGAAGACTAAAGTCTGTCAACAAACCTGGACAGACTTTAGTCTCAAACCATTGTCTTATGCTCTGTGTGCTCAACAGCCTTTGTGCCAGAGCATTGTATGTTTTTCAAGTCAATTGAATTGCCCTTAAATCATTTACCATCTTCCAAACACTTCTCCATCACTCTTTCTTCTAAGAAGTATATAAGCATCCATACCCCATTGGAATATTGGACAGTCACTCTGTGATTCTCCCTGTGAGCACAGTAGTAAGAAATTTGTAACGTCATTTCTCTAATTTAATCTGCCTTATTGTGAGTTGGTTTTTCAGTGAAACTTCTAAGGGCTAGAGGGGAAGTTTCCTTGGCCCCAACATACCCATGTTGCCAATTTTAGAAAATTGTAAATAGGTTTAAAAATTTATTAATACATTCTTCTTCTTTTATCTACCTTCAAGCACCAAAGGAATCATACACTATTTCCGTCTCACCTCCTTCTTTTCATTGCTAATATATTTCACACATCCATTTTTTTTTTTCATGTACTGTTGTAATTATATCTCTACTGCTTTGAGAAACTCCAATCTTAAAGTCTTCCAATCCATTCTGTACATGCCAGGTATTATATGTGTGCTTCCCTAATAGGCAAGTAGGAATGTGCACTTTCCTAACACGGATTATGCATATACATTTTTGATTACTTAGGATACAAAAATGAATGGAACGTGCTGTCTGTGTCCTCAAAGAACCAACACTTATAAGCAAGACATAACCGTAAATGACTCTAAGCAGATATAAGTACTGTGGGGAATTAAAAAGAGTATTCTTGCTCTCTACCATTTCTTCATCAACTCTTCTGAGTATTGTTCTAAGCACTAGTGATACAGAACTGACCTGGACAAAAAGATGTCTTAGTTCATGAGTTTTATTTTCAATGACAGAAGACAGAGGAGTCAAGGAAGGTTTCATAGGGAGATGACAGGAGGTGAACTTTAAAATCACTATTTCTAATGGTTGTAAGGGAGAAAAGATTTATTTGCCCATTGCTAGGCTCATGGCTGATACTCCTGTAAGAAAAGACAGATTAACAAGAGAAACGCATAGCAATTTATTTAATATAAATTTTATGTAACACAAGAGCCTTTAGAAATGAAGACCCAAAGAAACAGGAAAAACTGTACATTTTTATGCACAGTTGTGTTGAAGTATGATTGGAGCTTAACAGGTTATGATCTAATGGCAATGACTTGGGAACTTAGCAAGGCCTATTTGTTCAGATTCTTCTCTGTATTTCTATGTGATAGTCCTTTTCTCTGGACACAGAAGGGACCCTCCTGGAATGAGAATCTTATGGCCTACTTCAGAGAAAGGTCTGCTAGGGTCTGCTAGGTTTTATGCACCTCTTCAGGAAAAGAGCAAGGGGAAGAGGAAAGTGAGTTTTCTACTTCTGTTGTTTTTTCCAAATGCCAAGTGCCATATTTTGAGGTAGTGTGACTGTAGCTCTATCATGGTGAACCGTATTTATATTTCAATAAAAGATTTAAGAATGATTGAGAAATAGACAGTTAAAATCAGTGAGACTATTTTCTGTTGATTAAATAAACTTCCACAAAAACAAAGAGTTTGTACATTCACATCTGGACATAAGAGGTTCCCAATGGATGTAAAGAGATACCCCAATTCAAAGTCTTCTCTACCAAAAAACGTTGAATTATCCTCCAGCATCTTTCATTTGTTATTTCAATCTTTCAAGTAATAAACAAATATTTATTTATTCTCATGACCTAGACTAGCAGATAAAGGCTTATCATAAGAAGTGACATTTTAAGGATTAGTAGGTCTCCCTTTGGTGGGGAGAAGCAGGAGCGGGTGAACGGCATAAAATGTTCATTAGGGAATGTGGCTTTAGGGAACATGGCATGATTATGGAATTGAAACAAGGGCAGGAAGAGTGGCATGCAGAGATTAGTCTGTCAGCTTGAAAGACTTAAGATTTTTAAATTCAAACTCCAGAGACAAAGTTATTTTCCTTCACACGGCCCCCAAACATGCCGGAATGCCTGACATAGAGTAGGATCTTAATGCATATTTGTTAAATAAATGAATATGCATAATGTTGGCACTCAGAAAGCAACACCCTAATGTGAAAGCCTCAGAAATAGCCTCAGAAAAAAGTCTGTCTCTGAACTTCTCCTACCCACCTCTCTCTCATCCATCATTCTCCCCCAAGGATAGCCATAGAAACTAGAATTCCTCTTCCCCAAAGCAGGTCATAGAAACCAGAACCCCTTTTCCCCAAACTCAGCCACAAAACATAAAATATACTCTTCACTTTCCCCCATTTTTCTGCATATGAACTGGCTATAAAGAAATTCTCTGACCTACTTTGTTTGATTGAAGGCCCTAAGTTTCCCTCCTTTCAGCAAAAGTCCTGCGCCATTCACAGAATAAACAAATGCTGCGCAGAGAGGCCAAGAAGTATCTGGATAGGCCTTACTAAGTGATATGGTTAGGATCTGTGTCTTTGTCCAGATTTCATGTTGAATTGTAATTCCCTATGTTGGAGGTGGGGCCTCGTGGGAGATGATTGGATCATGGAGGTGTTTCTTGTGAGTGCTTTATCCCCATCTTCTTGGTGGTGTTCTCATGATAGTGAGTGAGTTCTCATGAGATCTGTTTGTTTAGAAGTATTTAGCCCCTCCTTCACTCTCTCTTTCTCCTGTTCCTGCCATGTTAGATGTGTCCGTTACCTGCTCACCTTTGGCCATGTTTGTAAGTTTCCTGAGGCCTCCACAAAGCCAAGCAGATGCCAGCATTATGTTCCCTGTACAGCCTGTGGAACCATAAGGCAACTAAACATCTTTTCTTTATAAATTACACAGTCTCAGGTATTTCTTTATAGTAAGGCAAGGATGGACTAATACACTGAGTTTCCCCACCTACTCTACTAACATTAGTTCATATTGTTTTTGTTAAACACTGCTACATGGCTTTTATGTCTCATCTAACTGACACATTTGAACCTAATTCCCTTCCTAGCTAAGGCTCTCCTAGAGAGTGGCTATCTTAATACACCTGTCAGGTCATGGATAGATTTTATAGTCACTCCCCAGAGAGATATCTAAGTCCAAATTAGAGAAAAATGCAATAAATTCAGTTTTAGCAGAAATGGATATTTTGTCCACCCAGATAAGCTCTGGACACATTCAGACTGAAAATTTAGCTCACAGTCCCTACAAAATTGACCTCTGATAATAGCTATATGCCAAAAGATCTTTCTTGAGGGAAAAAAACAATCAAACAAACAAAAATCAAATAAAAACAAACGTTCATTCCTTCTCTGTACCTTGAGATATAAATTTTCTCTTTTGTTCCTCCTAAGAGTCATCTCCTTAGAAGCCCAAACTTAGGGTTGCCTAACTATTGCCTAGGGCAATGGAACAGGTAATTAAAGACTTATAATCTGAAAGGAAAGAGAAACTCTTTAAAAACTGACAAATTAAAAACTTAAAGTTGTAGAATAGAAGTATGAAACTGGAGTCCTAATTTTCACCACATACAAAAAGTAACTCGAGGTTGATTAAAGATTTAAATGAAAGTCCTCAAATTATAAGTATCCTAGAAATAAACCTAGGAAACATCATTCTGGACAATGGCCTTGAGAAAGAATTTATGACTAAGTCCTCAAAAACAATGGCAACAAAAACAAAAATTGTTATGGGACCTAATTAAAGGGCTTCTGCATAGCAAAATACACTATCAAAAGGTAAAAGGGCAACCTACAGAGTGGGAGAAAATACTCACAAGCTATACATCTGACAAAGGTCTAATATCTAGAATCTATAAGGAACTTACTACAGTTCAACAAGCAGAACACAAATAACCACATTAAGAAGTGGGCAAAGGATATGAACAGACACTGCTCAAAAGAAGGCATATCAACAAACATGAAAAAATGCTCAACATCACTAATCATCAGAGAAATGCAAATCAAAAACACAATGAGATGCTATCTCATACCAGTCAGAATGGCTATTACTAAAAAGTGAAAAAAAAAAAAAAAAAAAAAAAAAACAGATGCTAGTGAGACTGCAGAGGAAAGGGAATGCTTACACAGTGCTGGTGTGAATGCCAATTAGGTCAGCAACTGTCGAAAGCAGTTTGAAGATTTCTCAAATAACTTAAAACAACTAGAATTCAATCAGCAATCCCATTACTGAGTATATATCCCAAAACAAATAAATTATTCTACCAAAAAGACATATGTTCATCACATATGATGATTCATATGTTCATTGCAGCACCATTCACAATAGCAAAGACATGGAATCAACCTAGGTGCTCATCAGTGGTGGACTAGATAAAGAAAATGTGGCACATATACACGATGGAATACTACGCAGCAATAAAAAAGAACGAAATCTTGTCCTTTGCAGCAACATGGATGCAGCTGGAGGCCATTAAACTAAGTAAACTAATGCAGGAATGGAAAACCAAGTATCTCATGTTCTCACTTATAAGTGTGAGCGAAACACTGGGTACCCATGGACACGAAGATGGCAACAAGAGACACTGGAGACCAGTACAGGAAGGAAAGAGGAAGGGGCACAAGGGTTGAAAAACTAACGTTGGGTATTATGTACACTATCTAGATGACAGGGTAGTTCGTACTGCAAACCTCAGCATCAAGTAATGTAGCCACGTAACCATCCTGCATGTGTACCATCAAAATAGAGAATAAAAGTTGAAATTCTTCTTTTAAAAAGCTGAGAAACCTGCTTCTTTCTGTGCATTTGTGAATGTCTGTTTATGTGTGTATTGAGAATGTGTGGTATTTTTTTCCTGCAGTTTTAGTACCAAAATATGAGTTATATTTAATTAACTTAGAGAAAATAGATAATAAGCACTTAAGTGTTTTATCAAAAGGAAAAATATAACAATTAACTTAAATGCCTTTTAGTTCATGTGATCTTAGATAATCTTTGGTAAATAAACTTTGTTTATAATTTTTGGTAAGATAGAAATGTTTTTAAAATTGTCAGCATTGATTGTAATGCAAACATACTTTTTTTCACAAGAGTGGTAGTCAAATAAACTTGTTGCTTCCTAGATGTTTAAGAAGAGAAAAAAAAGTTTAACTTTTAACAATTTTTGCTCCTATGATATTTGTGATACGTGTCTAATTTATTGGTGAGCTAACGCTGTAAATCAGCTGTTGGGCTCTCCCAAAACCTTCCACACATCTTGCTGTGAGCTTCTCTGTTTGGTTTCAAACTTTTGTATTCTGGGATCTGAGCAGGTAGCCAAGGTAAATGCTGGGGACATGTGTGTGTCTGTAGCATTTGGGCTACCAGCTGCAAGACAGGGTCAAACCCAGTATGAGTGCATCCTGAGTCCAGTGTCTGAAAGGTTTTGGTTAAAACAAGGCAGGCTGATACTTGCTAAGCTTGGTTTTACTTAAAAAAATAAAAATAAAAACAAAAATAAACTTAAAAAAAGACTTGCTTGTTTTCCATGAGCAATTTAAATATAATTATTAAATGAGTAAATGAGATAAATGTAAATAAAATAACATTTGTATATACATATATCAAATTTTCAAAACTTTTTTTAGTCATTTAAAGTCTTAAATTCACGGTTTGTTAAATGATAAATAATAATAAATTATGTGAGCCAACTAAGTACTGAAACATTAATTATTAAGCATAAGTTTAAGTATACATACTTCAACATCTTATTTTTATACAGTATAAAATAGCTAAATATATCTGGATTTGTTAGTAAACAAAAAATTGAGAAATGTATCTTTCTAAAAATTATGAAATGGTTTTTAGTCTATAAATGTGGACATAAAAGTTAAAAATTACTTATTTCCTAGGTTTTCATGGAAATTAAGGTTACTAAAAGTTAAAAATTCAGATTAATATATGTAATTAAACTACTACATATATAAGAAAAAGAACATGCATGCAAAGTATACAAAAAGATAGATTTTTTTGTAAGGAAATTAAAGTACTAGAATTTTTCTTTTGTTAAGAAAAAGAACTAAAACTTTGTCTAGAGATTATTTAAAGGGTATTTAGGAGTGAATGAATGAAAGAATAAATAACATAAAACTGAAAACAAGAAAACTTGTAAAAGGGTTATAAATGATGAATCTTATCAAACTGATTTTTGTAATCAAACTGATGAAAATTAAACAAATTTATTAAAAAGATTTTTAAATGCACCTTAATATCGAAAGTACACTGTTAAAAAACTAGAATGTGGTTTTATCTTTTAAACAAGGTTTTTATGTAATATTGATAAGAGACAATAATTGTTTAAAAATATTTTGATTGAACTGTGAGACAGAGAGAAAGAGAGAGAGAGGGGTTATGTTATCAGAATAGCTTCTTGTGCTTCTTGTCTTTCTTGGGTCTTTGATTACCTAGGAAAACTAAATATTAAAAGATTAATGTTTTTCTATAACTAGGTAGCTTCCTGTGTTTGCTTTAAAAGTATTTTAATTACCACACTGGTATGATGAATATTATTTCCCAGAGACCTGTGATTTTATTTTGATCAAGTATTTTTAAAACGTTTGACTTTTTTTTTTTTTTTTTTTTTGACAAACTATCCAAAATCAAAATTGAGTCTTTTTGACCTTAAACCATCTTTTGGATTAGAGGGGCCTCTGGAAGTTCAAGGGAGGAAGATGATAAACTAATTAAGCTTATTTGTTATATTAAAATTATATGGGAAGCACTGTCAATTAAGAAATATGTTTAACTTTCTTGGAGTTATATTTCTGTGATATGTGACTGATATATGTGTTCCAAATTTGTATAAAATTCTAGAAACCTAACATGTTACTAGTCATAAGTTTATTATGTGAAAGTGTTTTCTGCCACAAAAGAAAGCACAAATGTCATCATTATTATAATGAACTCCCATCACATCTTTAACCATTATATGTATTTTATTTTATTATTTTATTTTGAAATGGAGTCTCACTCGGTCATGAGGCTGGAGTGCAGCTCACTACAACCTCCACTCACTGGGCTCAAGGGATCCTCCCACCTCAGCTTCCCAAGTGGCTGAGACCACAGATGCACACTACCACACCTGGCTAATTTTTGTATTTTGTTTTAAAGATGGAGTTTCACTGTGTTGGCCAGGCTGGTCTCGAACTCTGGAACTCAAGCAATGTACCTGCCTCTGCCTCCCAAAGTGCTGGGATTACAGATGTGAGCCACCCACCTTGCCTCGCCTCTTTAACCATTTTAGTTTTCATCGTCCACAGTTAAGTGTTTTCTTCTGATGCTTCTTCTGAAAACTCTTTGCAAACATTTATAATCCTAAAGTATGTCTTCAAGGAGGTTCGTGGAAGGAATGGAAAGAACTCTAACAAACACAGGTTTCTGACAACTTTGAGGTCGTATCTTTGGACTGGATAAGAGTTCCAAAACTCAAAGGAAAAAACTGGAATCATAAAATTTCTCACCTAATATCAAGCAAAACAAAAATTAATTACACAGTGTTGACCAGATGAAGTATTACAATATTTTGTACTTCTTTTTGTTTGAAACATTGCTGATTCTTTTTATGATTCATTTTCCAGATTTGATAAAACTTTTTTTTTTTTATTTTAAGCTAATCTATAGCTTATAGCAATTTGGTGATGTTACTTTTTACAAAGAGAATTGAAACATTTTCTTTCTTCCCCCCCCCCCCCCGCTTGATCCCTTCCAGATTTGGACACTATTCATGAGTATTCTTACTTTATGAAAATACAGTTATTTGCATAAGTTCAATAAGAATCTGTTCTTGTAACAGCACAACTGGAAACCTGGTTATATTACCAAGGCTTTGCCTGAAATTTTATATCTTCCAGTATGGCCAGATAACTTTGAGGAACTAATGCTGAGTTTGTAAAGTTGATAAAAGAACTTGGAAAAATTGGCCTGGTACCTTGTCTACACAGCTCCTTTATAAGTTTTCTAGCCTTGCAATAAATAATTTCACTTTCTGACAAACCCAGAAATCTCAAGATATTGTGGAAACCTGGAGAAGAGAGGAATTTACCCAGTTTTTAAAGGTGTTACAGGCACAGTCTGACGGTGAATCTTGCCTTGGCTTCTTGGCCTCAAGCGGCTTTTTAAAAGTCTAATGCTGGAGAGGATGTGGAGAAATAGGAACACTTTTACACTGTTGGTGGGATTGTAAACTAGTTCAACCATTATGGAAAACAGTATGGCGATTCCTCAAGGACCTAGAACTAGATGTACCATATGACCCAGCCATCCCACTACTGGGTATATACCCAAAGGATTATAAATTATGCTACTACAAAGACACATGCACACGTATGTTTATTGCGGCACTATTCACAATAGCAAAGACTTGGAATCAACCCAAATGTCCATCAGTGACAGACTGGATTAAGAAAATGTGGCACATATACACCATGGAATACTATGCAGCCATAAAAAAGGATGAGTTTGCGTCCTTTGTAGAGACATGGATGCAGCTGGAAACCATCATTCTTAGCAAATTATCACAAGAAGAGAAAACCAAACACCGCATGTTCTCACTCATAGGTGGGAACTGAACAATGAGCTCACTTGGACTCGGGAAGGGGAACATCACACACTGGGGCCTATCATGGGGAGGGGGGAGGGGGGAGGGATTGCATTGGGGAGTTATACCTGATATAAATGATGAATTGATGGGTGCTGACGAGTTGATGGGTGCAGCACACCAACATGGCACATGTATACATATGTAACCTGCACGTTATGCACATGTACCCTAGAACTTAAAGTATAATAAAAAAAAAAAAAAATAAAAAAAAATAAAAGTCTAATGCAAAAGCCTTTGTAAAAATGTTCCATCAATGCCAACTTAAAAAGAGCCTGTGTGATCAGTAATTATTCTTGCTGCAGTCAGGCCAAGTTAATAAAACTTAACTTATTTTATACACAAATTGGCCTTACTGTGATTACGTTTATCAAAATGAGGTCAAGTGGAGAGAAAAACTATTAAGCGCCTTGTGTAAGACTCTACCTACATGTTTTTGAGTGTTTATTATCTCCCTACAAAATGGACTGGATCCAATATCTGGCTGTGAGTCTCCAAACTAACATTTCCAATTTTCTCTGATCCTTCTGGCTTGGAATCACTGTAATTAAAACTGCTTTTCATCTTGCCCTGCAAGATGAAACTGGGCCATTTGATATAGACTTCAGAGAAGCCAGCACAGCAGCTTAGATATAAAAAGGATTTGTGTCTTTTGCTGGATGGACTACTCAGAAGTTTCACTGAGGCACCTGATGCAAACTGCAACCAGGAAAAATCTGTCACATTGCCACTGCCTACTGTCACTTCATCTGAAAACACTTCAAGCACAGGATCTGAAAATCTTAACTGGCTGCCCTCTGGACTAAAACACTGAGTTTATAGTTCATTCTAACCATCAATATTTTTCTTTTATTTCCATAGAAATGTCTCTGATTCTTCAAATGATACAAAGACTTGACTATAGTGGAAGTTCGTCTGCAACACTACTGCCTGAAACGAGACACAATGGTTAGCTGTGTAACTAGACTGGCCTCTTCTTGGGACTGAGAGATTGGTTCAGTAGCTTAGGAGACATTCCATCTTCTCAATTTCTGAACTCTGAAACTTCTTGGGAAATTTTAGACTGAGGAATGTTGGGACTTGAAAATAATACTCCAAGTGGAAGCCTCAGAAGCAAAGTTCCTCACTGACCTTCTCTACCCTCTTATATCTCACCTCTCATTTTCCCACAAGGCTAGCCATAGAAACTAGAATTCCTCTTACCCAAAGCAGGTCATAGAAAGCAGAATCCCTTTTGCCCAAAGCCAGTCATAAAACATAAAATATTACTCTAACCTTCCCTGATTTGTCTGTGTGAGAATTGACCATGAAGAAAATACTGACTTACCTTGTTTGATTGTAGGTCATGAGATCCCCATTCCAAAAAAGGTGCTGCCCCATACTTGGAAGGAAGAAAGGCTCCACAGAGAAGCCAAGAAGAAGCTGAACAGACAGGCCTCAGTCTATTAGCATATCTTTTCGTTCAATTACAATTCTACATGGCTGTTACTTCTTCCTTGAACCTTTGCTTAAAAATGGACAGTTTTGCCTGTATCTTTGGATTTCCATTCTGAAGGCTTCTGAGTTATGTGAAACTATGACCAAATAAATGTGTTAATCTCTTTATTATAGGTGCATCAACTATGACCCTTATGATTTGGAGAAAAGGAATCACCCCATTTTTACCACTATAATAATAAATTGAAATCCACTCCTAAATAATAGTGGTTTAGGCTTAACATATCAAATCACAGTGTTTTTCAAAAACATTTTATCAAGTTTTTACTTTCGGAGCCACTATTAAGAGGTGCATGTTCTTGACAGTGTTTACACTTTATAAAAGCTATAGTCGCAGAGACTGAATAACTGCCTCCAGAAAACAACAGAAATAGATGGGAGTGCCCTCCAGGCCTTTTTCTTAGCTATTCCCTTAGGCTACCTGAATATCTCAGACACTGGGTGCCTGAGAAATTACTGTGATAGCTATTTCATTTAAAAAATGTTTGCACTGTAACTGAGATCAATCCAGATGAGAACAGTAGGAATTTCAGAGCATGTTAGAGCCTGAGAGAAAATATTTTAGATGTCATAAATGACCGGCATAATTGTTAATCAAGCAGAGTATAGTAGGTTTGCTCATTCTTTGGGCTTGAGGTGGGAAGAATAAAGCAGTAAGCAGTAAAAGGAATATCAGACAGATGTCTTCAACTTTTTGCTTCAGCATCTAACATCAAGTGACCTGCAGCAATTTATAAGATCTTTGTGAGCCTCAGTTCATTTGCACACATGCAACGTGTAGTTAAATACTAAGAACTTGTGGAAAACTCATACCTACAATAAGCATAGTTACTTGCACACATGACACCCTCAGAAAGTCATTTCCATTCCCCTCCACATAGTTATTTTTTGTGCTTATTTTTGGACTTATGTAATTGAAAGTTTAGGAAGTAGAGTCAAACTAATATCTCTAAAAATTTAAACCATACTAATTTGATTTCACGATTTCAAATAAGCAATATCTTTGTTTAGGTACTTCCAAGGATCATAAGAGAAATAATCTCACCCACGTTGAGAAATTTTATTTTGTTGCCTCCCAGCTGTCACTTAAGATCTCTCTGATTGACTCCCATTTTGACCATAGATTGGGGCTTGCTGTGAAAACACACTGGTTTGTGTTTATTTTTTTCTCTCAGGGAAAATAAGAGACTCTAAAAGTATTATATACATAAAATTAGGCTATAGACCAGATCTTTCTCTCCTGAAAATTATAGTGCAAAGTATATTTTATTATGTTTCTATTTTGATAGCAATAGCTCCAAATCACGCTTCATATTCCCCACTTTGTCCTACATGCATTTACTATCCATTTCTCATAACATTATTTCCTGTGGTCTTTGTAGAAATTGCTTAGATTGCTTAGATTGCTTTATTAGCTCTTATAGTACACTTTGGTGTTTGACTGTCCTACTATAAATATAGTTTCATTTCTTAAAAGAAATAATTAAATTATCATTTTATTTTCTTAGATCCTGTCATTTGCTAACTATATCCATTTTCTCATCTTGTGACTATTACTTGGTTTGGCCATACAATTTCCTGCTTTTCTTTTCTTTCTTTTTCTTTTTCTTTTCTTTTTCTTTTTTTTGACCTATCTTTTGCAGTTCTTGAACTTCCAACATGTTAATTATAATTACTCTGAAAAACACATTGCTAGGAATTAATCCTATTCTTCAGGTGACTCTCAATTTATGTGGAGGATGTCTTAGTCCATTTTTTGTTGCTATAAATGAATACCTGAGGCTGGGTAATTTATAAAAAAAAAAAGAAAAAAGATATATTAAAAAAAAACAAAAAGAGGTTTATTTTGCTCACAGTTCTGCAGACTGGGAAATTTAAGTTGTATGGTGCAGGCTTCTGGTGAGGGCTTTCAGGTTGCGTTATAGCACGGCGGAATGTTAAAGGAGAGTGGACATGTGCACAGAGGTAAAACCTGAGAGGCAACCTGGTTTTATAACAACCCATTCTCAAGAGAATGGATATATTCTTCAGCAGCAAAACTTACTCACTTCCTTGAGATGGCATTAGTCTATTTATGGAGAATCCACCTTCATGACAAAAACACCTCCCACCAGGCCCCACCTACCAACACTGCCACATTGGGGATCAGATTTTAACATGAGTTTTAGCGGGGAAAATCACATCCAAATCATAGCAAAGGACAAATGAAATACCCTCTTGCCAGGTTGCTAAATATACTGAAAGTCACTGTTTGAAATCAACTTTAAACTATTTCATTTAACAGTGTAATTGCATCACATTCAGGCCTTTTTGTACTTTCCTTTTTGGATTTATAAAAAGTTATTTGGGTAAAGGGAGTATTCGTCTTTGCTTCTCTTTTACAGTTTTAAATATATCTATTTAGTTTCCAGTATTCTTTGAAGATTTTATAAAAGGAAAATCTTTCTTCTGCTCTAACAAAAATAAGTTTAAATTTATCTGTTAATCATTTGAAGAAAGGCATATTAATTCTAACTTAAGTCTCCCTACTTTTAAGTTGAAATTATTTAATTTATAACTTTATCAGCATAAATATCTGTTTTGTGAATAGTAAAAGCCTTTCTACCATTGATTTAATTATCTATATCAATAATTGGTTGCAAGCTATTTGTAACATTACTAGCTCAGTCAAATTGGTGTTAGACAATTATATATTCCTAGAATGGGAAGAGAAATAATCACCCTTGCTGAACTGTGATAAGATTGTAGGTATCACAATTTTGCATTCATCTGGAGGAAATTAATTGGAAAAGTATTTTTTAATATATGGATGATGTCTTATCATTGCAACTTTCTTTTGTAAAAAAGAAATATAACTTCTACAGAAGTACATAAAACATAAATATAAAGCTTAATGATTTATTACAAAATGAAAACCCAAGTAACCACCTCAAAGTCCAGAATGAACATTACCAGATTCTTAAAAGCCATATTTATGACCCTCACAATTATTGCCTAGATTCTTGTGTGAGGTGATCACTATCATGACATTAACACTATGTTATGATTTTTTACTGTCTTTATTCTTTATATCCATGGAATAACCCTCTAAGAGTGCTCCTATTTTCCTATTGCTTTGCTCATCATTTTTCCATATTATTCTACTTAATAGCAATTAATATATTTTTATTATTTTAAAATGTTATTAAATAAATATACCATAATTTATGTATTTAGTCTGTGGTTGATGGGCACATTGATTATTTCTAATTTTGTCAGTTACAGATAATGCTGCCATACATATCTCTGAGTACATACCATTATGTTTTCTTTGCAACTAGTAATTATAAGCCCATATTTATAATTTTAATGAATAATGCCAAATAATTTTCTAGAGTGGTCATTAAACTTAGACTTTGACCAGCAGGGATTGAGAGTTCTTATTGTCCCACATCATTGCTTACACCACTTGGTAAGGTGTAATTCTATTTTTTAAAAGATTTTTATTCTGCTGGTAGAATTCCCATTGAGATTTTAATTGATCATTTCCTAATGACTGTTGAAGCAGTTACTATATTTATTATCTATTTGGATACTCTCATATATGAGAGCCCTGTTCAAGTATCCTGCCAATTTTTCTTTTGAATTACCTTTTTAAAATTTTATTTATAGGGTTTTTAACTATATTCTGGAAATGAACCTTTTGTTCATTATATAATTAGCTATATAAACAAATCTATGGATATTTTTGGACTGTAATCAACATAAACCTCATTTTTATGTAATCCAAATTATAAACTTTTTAAAAGATTATTATCTTTGAGGGTGCTCTGTTTAATAAATTATATATATTTTTTCTGTATGTTATCTTTTGGGGATCCAAAATTCCCCAAATGGAATTAAGATATAAGAAAGAGTGGTACTTTAGTTACCATACACAAATACACATATACATACTGAAAAGTAGCAAAAGTAGACATTTTTCATTTTGAATTCAACTTTAAATTTCATTTATTCCAGGTCATTTGATCTTAACCCATTTTCCATCAAATACATGTCTTTGAAATTTACTCACTTTTAACAACTACATTTCTGTTTATTGAGGATAGATTGGGTATCTGGTAAAGAATGCTTCAATGTGTGAGGTGAATAGTATTTCTAGGCTGAAATTGTTCTATGCATTGAAATTCATGAAAAAGAAAACAAAAATAGGGTGAACAGGAGATAACAAACTTAATGAATTTACTGGCTGAATGCTAGTTTCAGTAGGCAATAGATTTGTTGAAAATTATTTGAGAAAATTATTAAAATAATTTCTGATAAACCTACATTTGGGGGTAAAAAGACACAAGACACATTTCAGTCTGTAATATCAATATAGTCTTGAAGTACTAATAATTTGTTTTTTCTTGGATATTTGTTTCTTCTGAACAAAAGTAAAAATTACTCCACTGTCTTCACTGAAACCAGATATGCTACCTTTTTAGTTGTATTTGGTCTTTATACTATTTTTAGCTAAAAGTCCTAATACCATGTAATGTTCATATGTTTTTAGTTTTTGAGAATTTCAGCAGTATTTCTTAAATACACCTTTTTGTCATATATCTGTGAGAATTTCAACCCTTGTTTTAATTATTGTTGTGTTATAATAGGATATAATGTCTAATCAATGCTCACTGTTACTCCTACCTAAACAATCCTTCCTTCATATACAAAAGGAAGAAATAATAGACCCAATTTGCAGAATGCTTTACTGTAGTCATACTGAGTAACATGATTCAATAATCAACTTTGTCAAAAATAATGATGTACTAATTTGTAAGACAGTGCTGTGTAACATTGTTTGAGATAAGGGAGAGGGAAGAAAAGCAGATGTTTCCAAGGAATTTGAGTGGTTTAAGCAAAAAAAAAAAAAAAAAAAAAAGGAGAGAGAAACATCATTATCTTAATCAGTTTTGTGTTGCTATAAAGGAATGCCTGAGGCTGGGTAATTTATAAAGACAATCTATCTATCTGGCTCACAATTCTGCTGACTCGAAGGTTCCAGATTGGGAATCTGGGTGGGGGCCTCAGGCTGCTTCTATTCATGGTGGAAAGTAAAGGGGAGCCGGTGTGTGCTGAGATTATTTGGTGAGAGAGGAAGCAAGGTGGGGGTTCCAGGCTCTTTTTAGCAACCAGTTCTCATGGGAACTAATAGAGTGAGAACTTACCCTCCAGGGAAGGCATTCATCTATGCACGAGGGGACTGCCCCATGACCTCCCATTAGGCCCTAACTCCAAAATTAGGGATCAAATTTTAACATGAGATTTGGAGTGGACAAATATTCAAGACAATTTTGCATGAAATATTTATTTGCATTAAATGTAATAGAGGTCAAATATGGAAAGTCAGCTGAGTATTCTGGACCTGTTTGTTGGTTCTCTGTAACTTGTCCATTTTCAGAGCACTCTGCAGCAGCTTTGGGAGTCCCTAATGCTGTGTGGAATGCAGTTTGAAAACCACTGAATTACTGTATTAAAATGGTCTCATTGTAGGAAAAGTTTAGAAGTAGCTACAGCCCCTACTTAGATAAAAAAACCTCTGAGAAGACCATTAGAGGGAAATAGAGAAGACACATATATGGTTGTGTACGAATGTGAAAAAGTAGAAATAGCATAGTCTCGTTAGAATACTGTCGCATCATTCTGAACAATTATGTTAAGTTCTCTGAATCCAAGTTTTCAACACATGCAATTAAGAATACGATATCTACTTCAAATGGGTGTTATAAGGGGAATTGAGTTAATGTAGGTTAAAAATACTTTGTTTTTAAGAAAACATACTTAACAAGTATAAGGCAATAGTATCCTATTACAAATACATACTTACCAATGTAAAGCAATAGTATCCTAAGTACTGGGAAAACTATTTGCTGAATATGCTGTTATTGTTCCTATGGCTTCTAATATCTACTAGAGCAGGGATTAGCAAACCTTTTCTATGAAGAACAATATAGTAAATATTTTCAGGTTTGAGAGCCATATCATATTTGTTAGTCACAGCTACTCTACTCATGTTAGATCATAAAAACCATCATAGATGATATGTAAAAAAGTGAATGTGGCTATTTTCCAATATAATGTTATTTATGAAAACAGACAACTGGCAGAATTTGCCCAGTGAACCACAATTTGCAAACCTCTGTACTAGATCCTTTCAAACTCAAAGTATAGTCCATAGACCACCTGAGAGCAGGAAAAGCTACATAAATTGTGTGACCTAATACAAAATGAAAATGCAGAACCCCTTGTTTAAAAATTGCTAAGAATATTAAAATGCTGACAGCAGAGCATTCTTTCAAATGTGGGTTCTTTTGTAGACTTACAAGTCACACATCTATGATCCACCCCTGCCTGGGAGCTTGTTAAAAATGCAGACCTTGTCTCTGACCTACTGAATCATAATCTGCATATCAATAAGATCCCTGGATGGTTCATATGTACATATGTTTTGAAAAGTACTGATAGACTAAAATAATTTTAAAACTGTATTTCTGGCTAGGAGTTCTCTAACAAAGGCCAAGTAATTACTTCTATGAGAAATGTACTTTAAAATTCTTACAAACTGTTTATAAAATAATTGAAAAAATAGCATAGTCAACAAATATATATTCTCCTGTATTCCCCAACTAATCTCCAAGTCAAATTATTTGCGACGTGTTCTCAGTTTCTTCTTCATTCTCACTGCATCTAATTAGTTACTGGTGCTGATCACTCCCTCCCAGAGCGTTTTCTCAGTCTGGCAGCACCTCTCAGGAGAGTGTGCTAGTTGAGAACATTGATTCTAAAGCTGGACTGCTTGACTTTGTATGCTGCCTCCACCTCTTACCAGCTGTTTGGTGTTGGGCAAGCTACTTAATCAATGTCTCAGTTCCTTCTTCTCTTAGAAGGGATAATAACTCATAGCATTATTGTGAGGATTAAATGAGTTTTTATATGTAAACACTTAATTAGTGTCTGACACATGGTAAACACTTATGAGTATTACATGATATTATTATCTATCAATTCCCATCACCTTTATAATGCTTCTGGCTCTCGTAATCAGTTGTCTGAGCTCGTGCAACATTAACTATTGTCAATAACACATGGAAATTAGGATTAGCTGCACAGTTTAGGGAGCAAAGTTAGCCATACTGCTGAGTACAGGAATAGCAAGAGGACATTTTTTTGTGAGCACAATATAATGGAATCCAGAAAATAGTCTCAAGAATGAAATCAGCATGTAGGACTTAAGCCAAAGAAATCAAGTATAATAAATCATTTGGGTCCAAGGAACCTATAAAACCTAAAATATTTAGGTTGTGCCCCTGTATAGAAAAAAAAAAAAGAAAAGAAAATTTACTACCTCTACAGTATGACAGAATGCAGGGCAGAATTGGTGGGATTTTTCAGGAAGAACATGGTCATTAAAAGAATATTCCAAAATAAGACGGAGAAGAGTAAAGCTGGAAAGAATCCCAAGTCATCTGCCCCTGGAGTGTGAGTAGGTGCTAGGCCAGAAAAGCCAGAATTTTCAGGAAGTTTGTATTTATGTTCATTGCTGAATCATCTGGGGACTCAATTCTCATAAAGAAGGAGAAAAAAAACTGCTTCTAAAATACGCTTTTAGTGAGGTCAATATTATCATCAGTCTGAGTAAATTTTGTTGATTCCAGGGAGGCATAGGGAATGTGGCAGAAAGCTTTGTAATTATTCCAATGGTTAGGGTACCACAATTATCATTCTAAAAAAACCCAATTGTGTAACCTTGTTTTGACATCATCATGTCATAAGATCAAAACTCTTTGACATGACATATAATTTTTTACTTAGGAAGTCATATATTGGCTGGACGCGGTGGCTCACGCCTGTAATCCCAGTACTTTGGGAGGCCGAAGCGGGAAGATCACCTGAGGTTGAGAGCTCGAGAACAGCCTGACCAACATGGAGAAACCCCATCTCTACTAAAAATACAAAATTAGCCGGGCGTGGTGGCTCATCCTAGCTACTCAGGGGGCTGAAGCAGGAGAATTGCTTGAAGCTGGGACGTAGAGGTTGCGGTGAGTCACAATCCCACTATTGCACTCCAGCCTGGCAACAAAAGTGAAACTCTGTTTCCAAAAAAAAAAAAAAAAAAAAGTCATATAAACTCAGCATTCAAGAGACAGCATTACATATTTGGTTTTGGATATGAAAATATCTAGTTTTGAATTCAACTTTTGCTGTTTTTTTATAGCCTGAAAATTCTTCCCTTGCTCTTCGCCATATAGCAGGCTACAATTCATCCTACAAAAAGTCAGTTCAAATACCATCTATTTTGGAAATTCTTTCAAGAGTCTCACAGGCATAATTAGTATTCCTTTCACTGAAGGAGAGATGATCATGTTATAGCCCAGGGAGTTAGTGGACACATGAAGCAGAAATCCATCATAGCCACAGAACAGTGCCTGGGAATGGCTGTCTCCTCCAAAGTAACAGAGACTCCTCCAAGAGTTGGTAGGAATACAAAACAGATACCCACCACTCCTGGGCCTCATCCCAAGAGTAAAACCACTTAGGATAATCTTGTATAATAGCTGTTCTTTCTTGAGTGGAAATGTACAACAAGCAGCTACTTTCTAAAATATGTTAACAGATAACACCATCTGTCACCCTTTGTGGTGAGACTGCAAGTTATTAGATAGTGCCCTCTCACAATACTATGGTGCAATGCCACTCTATGAAATAGACATTTTGCAAGAAAAAGGAGAGGCAAAGAATTAAACTTGGGGAGGTGTTCCTGTCACAGGAAAGCATATAGAAGTTCAAAGCTTTCTATTTTCCATGATCTCCATTGCTATGGTTTGAATGTGCCCCCTCTAAAAATTCAGCTGTTGCCAATATGACAATATTGAGAGGTGAGGCCTTTAAGAAGGCCGCATGATCTCCTTCCTCATGAATGACATTAGGGTTATGAAAGAGACTCCATGCAGTGTTTGGTAGCCTACATTTCTGCCTTCTGCCATGTGAGGATGAGCAAAAAGGTCATCACTAGATGCTGGCATCTTGATCTTGAACTTCCAACCTTCCGAAATGTCAAAAATAAATTTCTGTTGTTTTAATTAATTACCCAGTCTGTGGTATGTTATAGCAGCATAAACAAAGACAACCATTAAGGTTGCCACTACACTCTCGTAAATGGGGATTTCTGATTCAGATCAAGGACAAACTACTTAGTAATGGCCCTGGGTGATAAAACCTTCACTGGAAAAAGCAAAATGGTGACATTTTCCACATGGAAAACCCTTAGGTCACAATTTCTTGCCTTCTTTTCTCTTTCATCTTATTCAATGCATAGTAAAGCAAAGACAATTCTATTTATTGGGAACAACTGTTTCCCATTTCTCCTGCTTCTTTCTCCACATATTAAGGCCAAGATGCATCCAAGATGAAGAACTAAGAAATAATGAGTATGAGAGAGAGAAATTAAGGGTTTTTTTTATTGTAATAATTGTAATAAGCCTTTTCATAAATAACATGATTACAAAGAATATTTGCCAACTGGGAGATAAGATGTGAGTTCAAAGTAAGCGGGTGTCATTTGCCCAAAGTGTTCTTCATAGCCATTAAGCTATGCGGTAGAAGTAGTAGTTAATATTTGATTGAGAATTAGGGTTTGTATATGTTTATCACTAGACTTAGATCACTATGGGTAACAGAGTGTTTGGATAATTTAGTATTAAATAGATAAGATTGACACAGAAAATATACCTATGCAACTGCATAAGCCTCAGCTCTGATTTTACAGTAAAACCACTAGGTTATAAGAAAATTATAAAACAACACTACTATTTGGAAATTTTAAAACATTATTCTAAATGAATGAATCAATGAGGAAATCAAAAACAAGTATATATAATTTGGAAAGAAGAGAAAACCTGAAGATTACGTGTGAACCTGTTTTAAATGTATTTGAAATTGTAATATTTGCAAAACCACAGTTTAGTGATATACACGTGTGTTTGCACATCCATATTAATATGCATACAAATGAGAATGAATGAAAAATGAATAAAAAATACAACTTAAAAAGTTAGAAAAATAACTTCAAGATAAATTTGGAAAAGTAGTTTGTAGGACATATATAAAATAATGATGATAGCTAATATATTTAGAAGATTTAGTGAGAACAAAGGTGGAGGGAAGCTCTTCAAGCCTAATCAAGTCAAAGAAAGGGTAGAAAATTTACATACAACAAATGAAATATAACCACAAATGTCAATGCCAATAATACACTAGATGAAAATAGGTTTCTAATTTATAGTTTTAAAATGTTAAATATCTCAATTAAATGGAAAAATTTATGAGTTAATATCTAATTAAATTGGTCAAGAAAAAGAAAGTATATCCAAACAAGTAAATAAACAACAAAAAGTAAATGTTACCAAAGAAATACTGCCACAAAAGCAATTGTGTGCCAATGGTCTTATAAGTGATTTGCTAAAAATTTCCTAATGACAGATAATTCCTCTTCTAGGAAGCTGTTTTACAGAAAGAAGACATTTTAAAAATATAGATAATTATTCACAAGACAGTCATGGAGGTGTTATTATTATAGATACATTGAAAATCTTATTGTATATTACAAATAAAAGACAACCAAAGGCTAAAGGAAGCCTTACTTGTTTCTCTTATGCCTGATATGTAATTTGGGACTCATACTGACCCTGCCTTCAAAATATATCCCAAACAATCAGACCATCTATATTTTGCCACTTAAACCATTACCACTCTGCTCCTAGCCACCATATTCTCCTTCCAGAACCTTGAAACTCTTCAGCTCAGGGATCAGATCCTCAATCCCCAGGCCACAGACCAGTACCCCCAGTTCCCCAATCCCCAGGCCATGTACTGGTACTGGTCAGTGGCCTATTAGGAATTGGGCTGCATAGCAGGAGGTGAGAAGCGGGTCAGCAAGTGAAGCTTCATCTGTATTTAAAATCATGCCCCATCACTCGCATTACCACCTGAGCTCTGTCTCCTGTCAGATCAGCAGCAGCATTAGATTCTCCAAGGAGCAGGAACCCTATTGTGAACTGCACATACAAGAGATTTAGGTTGTGTGCTCCTTATGAGAATCTAATGCCAGATGATCTGCCACTGTCTCCCATCACCCCAAGGTGGGACCATCTAGTTGCAGGAAAACAAGCTCAGGGCTTCCATTGAGTCTACATTGTAGAATTCTACATTATAGGGTCGTATAATTATTGCATTATATATTATAGTGTAATAATAATAGAAACAAAGTGAACAATCAATGTAATGCACTTGAATCATCCTGAAACCACCCCCCCTGCCCTGTCCTTGGAAAAATTGTCTTCTTTGAAACCAGTCCCTGGCTCCAAAAAGGTCAGGGACCAATGCTCTAGCTGGTAATCCTGCTTAAACTATTGATTCCCCCTCCCCCCATATATTCTCCATAGAGCGACCAGAGAATTCTTTTAAAAACACATATTTCATCATATCATTTTCATGCTCAAAACACTCAAATCACTTCCTTACAGATTCAAAGTAAAATTCAAGTACTATTACAGCCAATAAGATATGGGTCCTTGCTCCTTTTTTTTATCTGATCCCTAATAATCTCCTTCTTATTCACTGGGTTCCTGAGTCCCTGGTGCTGCTGGAGCCTGCTGAGCCCTGGCTTCAGGTCTTTACTTGCTGTCCCATCTGTCTGTAATGCTCTTTCTTCAAATAACTAGATGGCTTAACCCCTCACCTCATTCAGCCCTCCCCTCAAACATCATCTCATTAAAAAAGCATCTCTGCCCTTTCAAAAATATAGATTAATCCATCATTTCCATATTTTTATTTCACTTTATTTTTCTTCATAGAATTTATATTAGGTTATATATTGATTATATATTGATTATCTGTCTCCTCTCACTAGAAAACAAATTTCATTACAGTGACACTTTCTTTTTCCCTTATGTATCCAGTATGTACAAGAGTGCCTGGCACTCCTTGTAAAAAGAGCTCAATATTTTTGGATTAAAGAATAAATAAAATCAATGACATCAATCATGGGAAATGTAAAATAACTTACTTTACCTATGTACTTGAATTAATGTCATTAAAATATATGTTAAGAGCATAAAGAGGTACTTACTATATTAATTAAAATATAAGACTTAGTTATTCATTTGCATAAAAAATATTGAGCCAGCAATCTACAAATTATGTGCACAGAAAAATTACCAGCCTGGGCAACATAGTGAGAACCTGTTTCTACAAAAATAAATTTAAGTTTTAGCCAGGCATTGTGGTGTGCATGTGTAGTCCCAGCTATTTGGAAGACTGAGGTGGGAGGATCACTTGAGCCAAGGAGTTTGAGGTTACAGTGAGTTATATGATTGTACCAGTGCACTCCAGCCTACGCAACAAAGCAAGATCCTGTCTCTTTAAAAATAAAAAATAAAAATAGAAGAAGAAAACTCAAAACTCTCTATTAAGAGTTTATTTGTATGGTAAGCATAACAACAGTTGTTGTTTTATTTGTATTTTCTTTTATTTTTAAATTATCCTTGTATTTTTTAATAATTATTGAAAATATTTTAAATATTGAGTACCTACCATTGGCAGTCCACTGCTAGCCTGGGGTCAGTGGATATGGAGTTAATAAATGTCCTAATTTTAGTCAGAATCACACACACACACACACATACACACACACGCATATATATACACCAATAATTATAATCTCAGTCATACAGGGTGAAGGTCACATGACCAATATGGTTGCTCCTTAATTTTTTAAGCCTATTTTCCTCAGATATGACAAAGAGATAATAAATCATCATCATAATTCTATGCTAATATTACATTAGTTAATGTAAGTAAAAAGCATAACACAATAACTAACTGGTAGTAAACTCAATTAGTCATTTTTATTGTTATGCTTATTATACAGTAGAGAGGAGAGAGTGGTTATTTTATCAGCAATGTTAAGGAAGACATCATGAAGTAGTGGGCACTAGACTGAGCTTAAAAACTAATTGTATTTGACAGTATAGCCAGTACTACATCCAGGCTCAGTTACGCTATGATAACAAACAACTAAGCCAAATCTCAGTGACTCAAGGAAACTTTATTTTACCATCTGCACTTCCAATGCAGATCAACAATCAGGTGGGTGGGGTTGGTTGCCTCTGGTCAATCCCTCTGGGATGCAAACCAACAAAGGCCTTATCTTGACCTGTGTGGGACCTGTGCAACATTAGGAATGGTATGCATTGAATTACTCATTGTCTCTTAATTTCTCTGGACAGAACTGCCACATTTCACCTTTACTCACATTTCAACAGCCAAATAAAGCTACATGGCTAACTGTAACTTCAAGATGATGGAAAGCAACTCTACCCTGTACAAACCGAAAAACAATTCTAAGCCCCCTCGCTCACCCGCCTCTACTCTTGGGCAAGTTCATTACTAAATTAACCTGAAAGACTAGTTCAGGCCATGATGGAAAGTTGAGATTGGACAAATCTCATTATATCCTCCTCCCTTTGAAATTCAGGCTAGGCTGATCAGTATTTAACATTAAAATAGAGACCTTAAGACTGACAAGGCAGACTCTTTGTAGAAATAAGATAAATGACAGATGGCAGGCCCTAAAATCAAGTATTTTACCCCAAAATATATTTATTTTAAATACTCTGAAATGGCCCTGAAAATCCCTGCAAATTCTGTAGATTTTCCGTTTGTCCTTATCCAGGAGAGAACTAAGAGTGTGGCACCTTTTTAAGTCTGAGAAGAAACATTTACAATCTATTTTCTCTGAAGCCTGCTACGTGGAGGTTTCAACTTCATAATAAAAACTTTGAACTCCACAATGCTTTATCCTAACCCAGACACTTCCTCTGCTGATCTCAACTCTTTAGATAAACTCTTTCAACCAATTGCCAATCAGAAAATTTTTGAATCCACCTATGACCTGACAGCTTCCCTGTGTGACCACTCCCCTTTGAGTTGTCCCATCTTCCAAACCATTTGGCCTATTACATGTATTGACTGATGTCTTATGATCACTTTGCCCACATGTTCTCAGGACCTTCTAAGGCTGTGTTATGGACATGGCCTTAACCTTGACAAAATAAACTTCTAAACTGATTGGGACCTATCTCAGATACGTTTCGGTTTACACTCAGGTGTAAAATTAAAGAGCTGGAAATATTTCTTGAAATCGCTAATAATCACCACACATAGATTGACAAGGAGAGTTGGTGGATTTGTTTCATCATCAGCTAATTTGGACAATGAAAACTGTTAGTTCTTGAGTTTTTTCTCTATCTCTGGACAAAACAATATAAGAGTATATGATCTCTAGCACTCAGCAAAATGGATATCCTAAATCTTCCTACTCTAAAATGCCAAAAAAAATGTATACAATTTTTAAAAGAAGATTTTAAAATTCATGTCTGAGCTAGCAATAAAGTAAAAGTGATCTTTAGAGGCAGAAAGTAAATTGAAAGCATAAATCTACAGTAACAAGTGAAATAAAGTCCCTCACTTCCCTGGGAAAACTTGTAAAGCCCTTAATATAGAGCTTTGATTTTAATAACATATGTGTGCCTAGGGCCCACACAAAGTGAAAGATCAGATCAGAGACCACAAATAAAGCTGGGATATGAGGGTAACAATCTCAGGGAAAGAGTGGACCTAGAAATATAAATAAAACAGAAAAGTAATCATCTGCAAAGACAGATTGTTTGAAAGCTTATCTGTTGTAGCTTTGGATTTCAGAATTCATAACCATGAGCTGTGCTCACATGGTTTTGTGGCCAATTTCATGTTACCTGTGTGGTCTGAAAACCCCAAGAGGAAGAGTATGGCTTAAAATCATCCCATAAAGTTAACATGCATTACACATGTTCTAGGTACCAAAGAGAAACATAAGCAAATACTCTCTGAAGGAACAAACTATCAGTACTAGTCACATAGATTTCCCAGAAATGCAGGGTTTTTTCTGCAAACATGAATTCACAATAAAAACAATCACAAAGCAAATGAAAAAGCAAGGCATTATAAATAATAGTTGATGTAATACACTGCCAAATCAAAATAAAAAGATTTTAGGTATAGGAATTATCTGTAAAATTTTTTAAAATATGTGTTTAATATTGTAAAAAAGAAAGTAAGGAATCCAAAATATGCAAAGTAAAAAGACTACATAAAATTGATTATTCACAGTTGAAAAATGTTCAAATATAAATTTTAGAAATTAAAAGTAATTTAAAAATTTAGAATTTAAAGCTCTAGTGGTATTTCTAATTATGGTATTTCTAATTAGTCAAAGATGACACCCATAATTCTTTAAAAACAAAGTCTGCTGGGCTCCCTTTGCAATCAGGGACCCACAGAAGGAACATGACTGTGCTCTTCAAAACCACCAATGAAACTGAAGGAGGTAATGAGAAAGGGGGAGGTTAAAATGCCACAGAACTCTCTCCTACCATGTTTCATTACCTTTTCCTTAAAGAGTTAACTTAATTGTTCTCAACCTTTGAGTCGTGGTAGGTTTTGGCCAGTTTGACATTGTTTCTGTGGTGGATGGCCTTTTGCAGTTCCCTACTCTGTCATTTCCCAGTAATCTATGAGTATTTTTAAAAGAGTTTCAGAAATAGCTGAAGAAACAAGACAAAACAAAAAAACTTAATAGAGTAGAAAGCAAATATGAAGAAATTACTGTACAGGGAAGAAAGAGAAAATATAAGGGAAACGTAAAAGTCGTGAGGGACAAAATGAGAACGTCTATCACATATGCAAGATGAGTTCCAGAAATAAAGAAATTATAATGATAGAGGCAGGCAAAAGCCACATGCCTAGGCAGATAGGGAAGGGTTCCTGGAGAGCCTCTCACCCACCCCGATCATTTGGCACAGAGGGCTTGCCTAAGCATGCCCACAGTGAACAATTCTGTGCCTTAACACATGCACAGTAAGGAAAATAAATTAATGTGGAGTGGCTCAGACTAAGGGCCCACATGCACCCTGGGGGAACCAGGTGTAGTCACCAGGAATTTGTGTCTTTTGCTGGGGAGGAGCCTGGCTCTTCAGCTCCTGTGTGGAAGTCCTGGTACTTCAATTGTGAGGTGGTAACCTGGATGCAGGACCTCTCTCTTTGCTGAGAGCTTTCCTTTCACTTAATAAATTCTGTCCTCCTCGCCCTTCAATGTGTCTGTGTGCCTAATTTTCCCTGGTTGTGAGACAGGAACTCAGATTTAGCTGAGTTAAGGAGCTAAAAACCCTGCATCAATAGGTGAGGGCAGTATTTATAGATGCAGTAAATGACATTTTCCCTAGGATTTATGAGGGATGTAAAGCTTCATAATCAGAGAGTTCAATAATTTAAAAAATCACACCTGGAAAATGTAGGGAACTCATAAAAGCAATTTGAAAATATCTTTAAGTTACTATTTTTTACATTCCAGAACTTTAAGTATGTATATGTGTGTGTATATATATATGTATTAAGATCCTACACCTTTCTACCATTTCGATAATTTTCTCTTTCATTTTTTAGATCTCTTCTTAATTTGTTTATATCCCTGTTTTATTTTCTCATAGCTATTCTGCATTTCTCTTATTATGCTTTTTGTCATATATAATCTTCTTTGTGCACCTCACAATTAAGTCTTTTTTATGAAATAATTTTTGTTATTTCTTTTCCAATTGATTTTCTGCCTTTCTGTTCCACAACTTACTTTTATTTCATAATCTCTTCCCTGAGATTTTGCATTTCTTTTTCATGGTGATTGCATTAGTCCTTTATTCCAACAAGAATACAATATAACAAACCATTTCAAAACTTAGTGCTTTAAAACACATCCCTGGATCGGCAACTTAGCTTTGTTACGTGGGCCAGGTTGAAGTAATCTGACCTGGGTTTGCTCTTGTGTCTTGGTGGAGCTAGCAGGCAGACCGGAGGTTAGCAGTTCTATTATGGATCATCTAAAATGTCTTATATTTGCCCAGGTGATCTCTCTTTCTTCTACAGTATCACAAGCTTGTTCTCCTAGCAGAAGCAAGAGGGTGATACAGCAATTAGAAATGTATGCAAGACTTTTTATCAAACCTTTGCTAATATATTTGAAACATCTGATTGGTTAAAGAACATCACACAGCTAAGCTCAGAGCCAGAATGGGAGGTGACCACAAAGGTAGAAATCAAAGGTCATGGAAAGAGACAGGTCATTCTTAGTGACATTAACACAATAAATATGTCATACTGCATGGTCATGCTTTGTTGAGTTTTTTCTGCTTGAAGGTAAGTTTTTTTCTGGAGTTGTTTTATCCACCAAATATTTAATGCCTCCATTATTCATTGTTAAGTTTTAAGTCTTTTCTTATATTATTTTGCTAAAAAGTTTTGTCTTGTTGATATTTGATATCCTGGATTTTGCTGAACTCACTTATCATGAGGGTTCAATGGGGGTGGGTGGTTGAGTAGACATTTTAGTTTCCTCATTATTTCTACTGCTCATACCAAAAAAAGCAGTTTTTAGGATATCAACCTTTAATATGTGGAATATAGAGAGTGGCTTCAGTTTTCTTGACCAAATTTTAATAAAATAACTTTGAAAAGTATTTTGTGGTTGTCTTCTTTCATGTAATGTTTCTGTAAAGGAATACTTGAGGCTTTATAAAGAAAAGAGGTTTATTTGTCCTACAGTTCCTCAGGCTGTACAAGAAGCATGGTGGCTTGGGAGGCCGAGGTGGGCAGATCACCAGGTCAGGAGATCAAGACCATCCTGGCTAACATGGTGATACCCAGTCTCTACTAAAAATATAAAAAATCAGCTGGGCATGGTGGTGTGTGCCTGTAATCACAGCTACTCATGAGACTGAGGCAAGAGAATCACTTGAACCCAGGAGGCAGAGGTTGCAGTGAGCCGAGATAGTGCCACTGCACTCCAGCCTAGGTGACAGAGCGAGACTGCAAGTCAAAAAAAGAAACATGGTGGCAACATCTGCTTCTGATGAGGGCCTCAGGAAGCTTCCATTTGAGACAGAACATGAAGGGGATCACGTGGTGAGAAAGGAAACAAGACAGTGAGGGGAGGGAGGTGCTGGGTTCTTTTTAACAACCAGATCTTATGGAAACTAACAGAGTGAGAACAAACACATTATCACCATTTATGAAGGATTTCTCCCCATTAGACCCCACTTCCAATACTGGGGATCGAATTTCAGCATGAGATTTGGAGGCTCAGATATCCAAATTAAAGCAATAGTGTTGAGTGAATGTACAGATGTACATACCTATGGCACTGTAATTGTATTCCTATGCATATAGCCCATAGAAATTCATGCTTTTTTGCACAGAGATACATGCTCAAAAATGTCTGTAACAATGTTTACAATAAAAAAGAAATGAAGACAGCCCCAATGTTTACCATAATATTATGAATAAAAAATTATGAGATATTCTTTCTATGAAGCACTATTCTAGCAATGAAGAAAACACAATGAAAAGTAACAACATGAACAAATCTTACACGTACAATCTTGAACCAAAGAACTGAGGCACAGTAGAATAAATCAGGTATAATTTCATCTAGATACAATTCAAAAACAGCAATATTAAGCTATATTTTTTAGGTGTGCTTAGTTTAAAAAGCAGACGATGAATGGTGTTAAAGACTGTTGGTTACCCCTGGGGGAGGGAGGGTATAGTGATGTGTAGGGCGTATTTGTGGTGCTTATTACGTTTATGTCATTGTCCATGCTTAGGATTACATGAGAGTTCATTTTACAAGACTGTTTGCTTGTTTGAATTTCAGTTATACACCAAAGTAGAAATATTGAAGATATATTTGGATATATCATATGATTTGGATGTTTTTCTCCTCCAAATCTCTTGATGAAATGCAATCCTCAGTATTGGAAGTGGAGACTGGAGGGAGGTGTTTGTGTCATGGCTTGGTACCCTCCCTGCAGGAGTCATGGCTATTTTTTAAAATTTATTTATTTATTTATTTATTTATTTATTTATTTATTTATTTAATTTTATTTATTTATTTATTTGAGATGGAGTCTCGCTTTGCTGCCCAGGCTGGAGTGCAGTGGCACCATCTCAGCTCACTGCAACCTCCGCCTCCCAGTTTCAAGTGATTCTCCTGCCTCGGCCTCCAGAGTAGCCTGGGTTACAGGCATGCACCACTACAACCAGCTAATTTTTGTATATTTAGTAGTGAGGGGGTTTCATCATGTTGTCTAGGGTGGTATTGAACTCCTGACCTCAAGTGTTCCCCCCACCTTGGCCTCCCAAAGTGCTGGGGTTACAGGCGTGAGCCACCATACCCAGCCTCTGGTTGTTTTAAAGAGCCTGGCATTTCCTCCCTCACTCTCTTGCTCCCTCTCTCACCATGTGACATGCTGACTCCCCTTCCCTTCCACCATGATTATAGGCTTCCTCAGGCCCTCACCAGACACACATATGGGCATTGTGCTTCATGTACAGCTTGTAAAATTGTGAGCCAAGTAAACTTGTTTTACATATCAATTACCCAGTCTCAGCTACTCCTTTATAGCAACACAGTGGACTAAGAAAATATTCATATCTGGAATTCTGGGAAGAAGTCTTGTCCAGAGCGTAAATTTGGGCACCTTCAGTATATAGACATAATATAAAACTATAAATCCAGATGAGATGCACAACGGCATGTGTTAGGGAAGGGAAAAGATATGGTTTGTTATGTGTTGAATTACGTTCCCCCCAATACATGTTAAACTATTAACCCATAGTATTTCAGACTGTGACTTTAATTAGAAATAGATTCAGTGTATATATAATTAATCAAGGTGAAGTCATACTGGGATAGGGTGGGTCATAGTCCAATATGATTGGTATAATTATAAAAAGTGGACAGCTGGACACAGACATGATACAGGGAGAATGCCGTGTGAACAGGAAGGCAGAAATTAGGAACAGCAGTGATTGCCAGCAAACCACCAAAACCTATGAGAAGTTGGAACCAGTTTTCCTTCACAGTTTCCAGAAGGAACAAACCTGGCCAATATCTTGATCTTGAGGTTCTAGCATCTTGAACTGTGAGATAATAAATTTCTGTTGTTTTAGTAACCTAGCTTGTAGTACTTTGTTAGAACATTAGAACAGCTCTAGAAAACTAATACAGGGTCTAAGACAAAGGTTTAATATTAAGAAGTCAGCAAAACAAGAATGAAACTACAAAAAAAAAAAAAAAAAAAAGGTGAATATGGTAGGAAGAAACCTGGTGGAAGAAGAGGACCTAGAAGCCAAGTAATGGATTGTAGAATGAAGGACTGGCCAAGCTATCTAAATTGATGAGAACTGAGAATTAATCCTTGGATTTGACAAAGTGAAGACATTGGTGATGTGGCAAAATGCCTTTTGATGGAGTGGTTGAAGGTGAACATTCATGGAAAAAGTTTTATTTATTTATTTATTTATTTATTTATTTATTTATTTTGAGACAGAGTCTTGCAGGAGTGCAGTGGTACAGTCATGGCTCACTGAAACCTCTGCCTCCTGGGTTCAAGTAATCCTTCCATCTCAGCTTCCCAAGTAGCTGGGACTGCGGGTGTTTGCCACTACTCCACTCCTGACTAATATTTGTTGTTGTTGTTGTTGAGATGGGGTTTTGTCATGTTGCCCAAACTGGTCTCAAACTCGTGGGCCCAAGTGATCCTCCTGCTTCAGCCTCCCAAAGTGCTCGGTTTACAGGCGTGAGCCACTGCACCTATACTGGAAGCACAGAATGACAAGAGGGAACTTGAAGATAGCTGGCATTATCAATCTCATCAAGAGTTTACTGAGGATTAAAGAAATGGGGTGGCTAACTTTAGATGGAATTGGAATTGGAAGTGTTTTATAACCATGGAAGAAAAAAAGCATGTTTGCATACTGATATAAGTGATCCAATAAGGAAAGATAAATGAACTTTTATAGAATTAAAAGTAAAATTACTGGATTCCAGTCACTGAGGTCAAATGATACAGTTTTGGTACAGAGATTGGGGGGCCTCCCATAGAAGTACAGATGTGGTGAGAGCCAGTGGGAATTCTCAGATTCTATTTTTACTCTTTTGGTTTTTCTTTTTTAAATTTTCTTTTTACTATTTATTCTCTTAACTGACTTTTCTTAACTTTTAAAGCACTGACTTGAAGCTCCTTTTTCTGTCGTTTGTTTTCAATAAATGTTTACTGAACACCTACCTGCACAGAGAGCAGACGCTGTGAGCTAAATGCTGGAGTGGCCACAGTGAGAAAGGGTTCACGCCTCCAGGAGCTTCCAGTTCAGCGGTTGGGGGTGGAGGGACAAGAAGGGCAATACTTGCACCAACAGTGTTAAAATTGCAACTGCAGATAGTGTGAAAAACAGGTAGATAAGAATCGAGGCTATTACAGCAGACTCGTTTTTACTATTTTAAAGGTAAATAGAATCTAAGCTTTCAAGAATAAAGGAGATGGTGGCAAAATTTCAAGAGAGGAGAAAGTGTAGAAAGCCAATGAAGAGGATAAGTAGATTAGAGAAATGTAATAGGAAAGTTCAGCAACATCCAGGACCCATTTGAGATGAGTGGTCATGAATGTAATGTGAGTACATTTAGTAAAATTAGTTTTCTCTCCAGTCATATTTGACTGGTCCATTTGGCCAGCCTTTGTGAGAATCAGGTGGAGAAAATATGAGACCAGAGGAACCATCATTGACATCTCGTAGTGGTTGTGCTGGATTGTTAACCAGTGCGAAACAAATACAGAATACATTGTCAATATAAATACCTCTTATTTGCCAACAGTGGAACTAGTAGAATTTCTTTAATCAGACTCTTCTCAGAAAGACTCCTAAACAAGTTTTTCTCATTTTTCTTTTAACTATGGCAGATTTGTAGTAGTCACTAGAAAATAAGACACATCTGTTTAAATAATGATTAAAATCTTTGAAAGGTATTATAAATCAACACTATAGTAGTAACAAAGATGGTAACTAACAATTGAACCACAAATTACTGTTAACAATGTTAACATATACTCTTTCACTTATTTCTATCGACCCCTCTCTGAGGTATTTTACTTTTATTTCACTTATAAGAAAACTGAGTTTCAGAAAGTTTGTTGTGAATGATTTGTGATAATTATTGTATATCCCTTAATTGGTGCCTGATCATTATGGTTTTAAAGTGTTTACAGCAGTTGCTCAAAAACAGTTTGTTTCTTATTTGTCTACCTGGCTTAATAGCATTTCATTTAATATCAGAATAAATGTAGAGTTAGCAAAAACAAAAATGTGACTATATGATACACTTGTTCTGTGTTTTTATTGAATGAGAATAGTAAATCATAATTAGTAAATATTAGGTCAGAAGTATCACAATTTCTAGGCTAAAATTCACCTATTTCCTTCTTGGTTAAGATTAATTTGTGTTTCCGTTTTACTTCCATATTACTACATTATGTGAGTAAGAATTTACTTGGGAATCTAAATATCTTGGTAGATAAACTTTAATACAGGAAAATAGATTCTTGTAAAACCACTGGAAAGGCCGGGTGAGTAAAGGTCAGAGGGAACCACCGCTGGTTTTAGGGATTCAGAAAGTACAGACTGTCTATGAGCTCAGCTCTCTGCTGAACTGAACAAGGTGATACGAAGAAAATACCCAAGGTGCCTCTGAAAGTTGCTCTATTGTCTGACTACACATACATCAGCCACTGTTGGAAGAGAAAAAAATTACTTCTGTTTTCTTCCTATGTAATTTCATACAAATGCCTATTATTATCAAAATCTAAACTGAAATTTTGATGACAAGGATCTAAAAATTGTAGTGTTTAGTATTTCTAATGTGTGCTATACAAGGAGAACTTTTAATGATAGGGATAGTGTTAAATATCCACAAACCATATATGATTCAGTTCTCATCCTTGGATTCCTGACATTTAAGAAATATTTCTTTTATACCTAAACTCTTAAAATAATGATAAAAGCAATAGCAGGTAGTGCTATGCTATGGTCTGAATGTTTGGGCCCCCCCAAAATTCCTATATTGAAATTTAATCCTCAAAGTAATGGTATTTAGAGGTGGGCAATTGGGAGTTACAAAGTTTATGCTATCTTATTATAAAAGCCCAAGCCAACTAAGACACCATCTAACATAATGTTAGATTTGTTGTCATTTTTTGGGGGGTCTAACAGTCTTATACAAGGGCAGATATGTGCACCCCTAAAAAGAAGAGATACAGACTTTCATCAAACTCTATAACCATCTCTGTGCAATATTTATTAATTATTATACTTCCAGTTCAATAACCAACTACTTTTACATTCTGAAACTTAAAGAAAAAATGAGAACTCTAAGTAAAAAGTATTATACATGCCTCATATAAAATAATGTGGGAAGAAGAGAAGAATATAATGTTAGTTAATATGTACAAATAGCATAGCAAGCCAAGAGTTTGTTAAAGTGAAAATAGTTGTTTGTGAAAGAGAGGATGGCTTTTCTTCAAACAAATGGTGATTGAATATTGCATCTTGATTGATGATAAACACGTTGAGCCTCATTGCATCTTCTGTTTGACAAGTTTCAATTGGCTGAGCATCTTTTGCTGAAGTCTCTACTGTCTGCAGAATATTTACATACTCTGATCATCACTCAGATTCTATGGTTATGGACTTTGTGGTAAATGGTTAGAAGTAGCATGCATGCTCAAGTGTGAAATGTGTTGGCTCCAGAATCCCAGGAGGCTCAACAAGAGTTGATATGGTTTGGCTCTATGTCCCCACCCAAATCTCATTTGGAATTGTAATCCCCTCATGTGGAGGGAGGGATCTGGTGGGAGGTGATTTGATCATGGGAGTGGAATTCTCCTAGTCTTTGTCTAAACCAAAAACTTAAATAACTGCAGAGCAAGCAAGAAGTATTAACTGAAGGTCAAAGTTCTATAGTGTGACAACAGAATATGATTCGTGTGATAGTGAGTGAGTTCTCACAAGACCTGATGGTTTAAAAGCGTGTGGCACTTCCCCCTCCAGTCTCTCTCTCCTAACTCCATGTGAAGAAGGTACTTGCTTCCCCTTCACCTTCTGCCATGATTGTAAGTTTCTTGAGGTCTCCCGATCATGCTTCCTGTTAAACCTGAAGAACTGTGAATCAGTTAAACCTCTTTTCTTCATAAAGTACCCAGTCTCAGAGAGTTTTTTGTAGCAGGGTGAAAACAGACTAGTACAAGAGTCTTGTCTCTCTTTTAGTGGCATAGGGTGTAAGTGCAGTAAGTTGTCATTTATTTTTAAAGGGACATTTTGACAAGCCTTAGATGACCGAAAACATCATCAGTGTGACATGACCTATATTTGGAATTTTTGTGATGGTAAGTATATTTCCTCAAAAAATGGGCAGGGCACTTATTACATCTTCCATACCTGATCCAATCAGCATGATAAACTTTAACACTGTGGACAAGTGGTATCCCTTATTTATCAACATCCCTGCATTTTATTGCTATGCTGCTTCTTGCCTGGTATAACTCCTTCAAAATCAATTTCTTCACATATTCTCTAATTTTCTTTTGATATAAATTGACCAAATTATTACAATTATTTTAGTTTATAAGCTCTCTACTTACAGAGTGAATTGGAGGGAATTCTGTTTTTTTTTTTTTTTTTTTTTTTTTTTTTAAATAAACTGGGATTTGACTTTTGTTTATGAGTGTATAGGTTCTGAAATTTGGTGGAGATGGGTGTTGATTAGAATCAGAAACCATTTAAAAGGTAATTATCTCACCACAGGGTCTTCCAATGAGAAGAAGCTAATCTCAGAAAGATAATTCTGCTGACAGGAAAGAAAGACTGAAATTTAAAGGCCGCAAGTATTCAGAATCACCAGAATTCACTAGTTATCACCATTCCAAATTTGTGAATCGCTTTTTTGCCACAAGTTATGCTCTAAGTGTCACATAATAGCTCTACAGAATTTGTGGATATCAACTAACTGTAATTTTGGACCCCAAAAGGCTAGCTTTTGTCTTATTTTTAACATTGAGTAGATAGTCATTGGAAGCACAAATAGAAACATTTTTTTTAGCTTTATTTTCAGTCAAAATTTTAAAGTCTTAAATTTGTAACTTTATTCATAAGTTAACCATGGTCAGAAGTAGCCATCCCATAGTACTTACAGGCCTTGTTTCCACTAAGTTCTATCTCAATAACCATCATGGTGTCCCAATGCCATACCCTTAAGAAACATTTCTTTCCTGGCCAACTACAGACATGCTGGGGACTACTAGTATCCCTTTCATATTAGCGATGGTGTCATTACTGTTTTCAAGTGAAACCAGTTAGATCACCAATTTATTTCCCACCTCGGAATCATTTCTGTTACAAAATTCTACATCAGTCAAGTTTGGTTGGAAGACACAGAAATCACTCTAGATATCTCAGTAGTAACATATTTAATACAGGGAATTAGATACACATATCTAAACGGCTGGTAGAACACAGGCCAGGGACAGGCCCTTCTGTATTTCATGCAATTAGGAAGTTCAAGCACTGCAAGAAATTGTTGTCGATGATCTTAGACTCTTGGAGTATGAAAGCTTGAGAATCAAAGGAGTTTTCCAGGAAACTGATGAGATTTCAGATATGTAGCCTTTTCACTCACTTCCTTTAAATCTCTAAGGAAAGGGAAATGCTTGTTGTTCCCTTCTGGCTTTATGTTATAAACCATTACTTTCACGGTTGCAGTATAATCTAGAGCTCTGTGGTCAAAGGATTCTGGAAAATAGTTTTTAGGTTTCCAGACTGTGACACAGCAGGGTAGCTGAGGTGGCTGAGAATGGTGATACATGGATAAAACCAATGTAACTTACTTTAGTTGAGGTGGCTGAGAATGGTGACACCTAGATAAAACCAGTGTAACTTACTTTAAAGCAAACTTTGCATTGGTGCCATTTATATCAATATTCTTCACATACCATCATTTTTTGTTGTTGTTTTTGACAACTACTCAGATGAGTTTGACATGACAACTCTGTTAAGTAATCACCCTGAAGTACTTACACTGATATACTTTTCTTTATCCCACTCAGAGATGGTAAATACGTCTATCATCATCCCTCTTTTGGTTGGCTACGATAACATCCTAATTGTTCTCCCTTCCTCAAGTATAATTTGCCCCCAATCTATTCTCACTGAGGTTGGAAAAACATTTTAAACCAAAATCTGATTATACTAATTATAATTATACAGATTATAATAAATCTGATTATAGTTGAGCAAAATGTTTAATTTCTCTCCAAATTTTTCAAAGCTAATACAAAAACTTATATAAGTAATCAATTAAATTTCACTGTTTGGACTTTGCTACTTTTTCCAGCCTGATTGTTGCTACCACTTACCAATAATGCTATTCATCCATCAAATATTCCATTCTTAGCTACATGTAAAATTTAGGTAAGTTGGCCAACTTTCCATGTATGTCTTATCCCTAACTTACTCTACATTTCCTCCCCACTGATCACTTTTTCATGTCAGACTATGCTTTACTACATGCTTAAATTTTCGTTAAAATATGTTTGCCAGTATTTGGACTCAACTGCAGTCTGATACTGTCCTGCGCACACCAGTTTGTCCTGTAGAGGATAATCTTCATTCATTTCCACTCCATTTATGGTGGAGGACAAACTGGTGAGTACAGTTTGGTGTGCACATTTTATTTTCAAACTGGTGTGCACAGTTTATTTACATAGATAGAATCTGCATTTTTTGAAATTCTCATTGCTAATTCCTGATCATTGCTGTTGAACTCCTGGGAAAGCTCTCCTGTTTTTGAAGTGTTACTTCTACTTATTATCCTTTTATACTATTTTCTGCTGCCGCCCTTTGGAACATGGCTGAAAGTATTTCCTTTTATTCCAAATGCTAACAGCCTCCATAATGACTATAAAGAATATGTGGCTAGCCCACTAGGTACCTTGTTTTCACAAATTTGACTTCTTGGATCCCAGTTCTTTCAACTTCCGCTCTACTTTAGACACCCTTTCTCATGACCACAATCTGGATTTTATCATCACTTATAATTTTATTACCTCTAAGAAAATAAGATCCAAATACTAATTGCTAATCACAGTGTCCATTCATTTCAGATTTTTACTTCATTACTTTTACTATATAGTATTTTATCTTTATCATGTCTTTGGAGATTCAATTTCTCACTCGCTTTTCTCCTATTCCCATTGTTTCCATTTATTTCCTATGAACTCCAGCATCAGTAGTGAATCATATCAACATTTTATTTTCAGTTTCCATGTTTGATTTGATTGTTTGGATTGCTTTTTCTTCCTCATTTATTTGGTTTTTGGCAAAAGCATTATAAAAACCCTTATAATTTGCTCAATCAAGCCGTCTACCTCCACTCCTCATAATGCTAAAAGTTGCTAGAGAAAATCATGCATCCATACAGACTGATGCTTCCACAAATTGTTTTGTTCATACTCACTGGATACTCAGTTCCCATAGCAATCATTCTACTTATTTTCCACCTTCGTGTGATTTTTCATAACACCTATGGAATCTTCTTTTTCTAGACCCCAAAATGTAAGTGTTCTACAATGTTTCACTACTAAACTGCTTCTTTACCCTTATTCTGCCTACTCTTTCTAGATCACCCTATCTTTTCCCATGGTTTCAATTAGTATCTATAGGCTGATAACTTTGAAATCTGTATTCCCAATCAAGACATCTTTCCTGAACTTCAGTTTTATATGTTCAAGTACAGGCTGAATACTATATTTAGTACAGAGTAGTATTCCAATAAATATAACTTTACTGAATAAATAAACTTAGTAAAAAAATTAAATGAACAAAGATACAAGATTTTACCCCAGTCTTGAAAACAAAGCCTCCTCTATTATTTGTTTTTTAATAACATGTCGATACCTCTATGGAAATGCTTATGTTACAGTGACATTGCTTTGTACAGGACCATGTTTTATTTTCAGCATGCATTTTGTGGCAATAAAATAGAAATTGAATGTTAAATAATATAAAGGTGTTCCATCACATTAACTTGTACATGTTAGGTAATTTACTCTCTTTTATACAGATGAATTAATGAAACTGAATTATTCATGGAAAACCAGCTTATCTTGTCCTCGACTTACAATATATACAACAATTATATGACAGTGGGGTTTTTGAAAAAAACAAGAATTTACCGGTTTATATAATACTATCTTCTCACAGTACAATAAGGTGATTATATGTAAATACCCATTTGAATGTCCTGATATAAAGGGTGAAAACCAGGCTAGAGTGGAAATACAAAATGTTTTCCGTGCTTCCCATTCTCTTTTGTCTGGCTATTTATAGATGACAAGGAATCATAATATATTTCCTCTCAATGGCTCTGGAACTGTATCCTACCTGATTTATTCCATTTAAGATGCTGATTGTTTTACTTTCTTGTTTCACTATCACATCCAATTAATTAAATTGATTTGTCTTATTGTTTTGACAATCTAGCACCTCATTCCTGTGACACAGTGAATATAATGTAGCCGTCTGCTTTTGTGAGGGCTACGGATTCATTTTTTCAAATCTTAATGCACATAAACTATTCTATGTCAATTTTTACTGTCATAAGTCAAATGTGTGTTTTAAATTAGATTTCATATTTGATAATATTACAGTAAGTATTTAAGAAAAAAAACTGCCCTAAAAAAGGAAGTCTTAAGAACTCCATAAAAGCTCAACCACGCCATTCTCTCTTCCCAAGAACTGCAGACGAGTTTAATCTTAGAAACCAAATAAACTTACTGAGAGCATGCCATCTATCACACCTAAACAAAGTCCTGGATCTCCAGTTTAACCTATTCCCATTTTAATAACACAACGGAGAGATGTTTTCTCCCATAGTACACACACCAAATTGTTATTGATTTTTTCTGCTGATCCCACAGGCATTGTTCCCACTTTGTGTATCCCTTTGTTTCTCTAACCTTCTGCAAATCACATTGGTAATGCATTCACAATAGAGATTAGGTCATTCTCTTGTTCAGTTATTCTCTCTTTCGGCTGCTAGAGTGTTTTTGCACTTTATATATTCAGCAGCTTTTATGCTTAATTGAAATGGCCAGAAACACTTTTTTCCTTACTTTCCTCTGACTAGTAATACCACTTAGGTATTATTGACTATGCCTATGACATAGTAATACCCTGTGACTCAAACTACATTTCCCATTCCAGGTGTTCCTGCTTATACAGTGAACTTTTAATAAGAGTGTTCCCATCATTTTAACCTAATTTATTTAGATGCATTTAATTCTTATTTTATATTTTCTTATTTGCATTAAGTAGGTAGGAACACTTTTAATAACATATGGACTCTAAAGATTTCATTCATAAGAGTCTTAAAGATGTCTTTGTTTATCAGTTTGATCATGTTGTTGTCCAATTCATTATTATTGTTACTATTATTATTGAGACAGAGTCTCATTCTGTCTCCCAGGCTGGAGTGCAGTCGCGTGATCTTGGCTCACCGCAAACTCACCTCTCGGGTTCAAGTGATTCTCCTGCCTCAGCCTCTCAAGTAGCTGGGATTACAGGTGCCCGCCATCATGTCTGGCTAATTTTTGTATTTTTTTTTTAGTAGAGACAGGGTTGCACCATGTTGGCCAGGGTAAAAACTATTGTGATAAAGAACCAGAAAACTCCAAAAATGACCTTGATTTTCCATCTTTAGAAAGCAATGACTATGGGGTCAGCCCTTTCTTATAGTCATTTGAATTCTTCCTGTCTTATGGCTGGGAAGAAGGTAGATCTAAAAGTCTGTAATAGTTTTAGTCAATTTTTAGCTCTGAGGATATATTTATATTAAAGCTTTATATGACTCTGACCATTGGTTCCTTAAAGCTATGTGGCATTATAGAACGCACTAATTTTGAATAATTGTGTGCATTTATCTCCTTCTGAAAATGGACAAGCCCTAGCAGTATTAGTAGTAAAAGAAAGCACAACAGCATGAACAGGATTGAAAGTCCCATAACTGGCAGAGCTCCATCGCTGGGGCAACTTGACTTCACATTGCAAACAGGAAGGTCAGGATTTATAGCCAAAAACCTTAAAGAAAAATATAGAGTTGGAGGAGAAAGACTGCACTGTAGAAAGTATTTTAATTGCATGTTCCCTTTTCCTTTGTGTTCAGTTTCTTTGACTGGATGACCTATTGTTCAAAAAGTATTATATAATTGACATGGTTTGACTGTGTCCCCATTCAAATCTCAACCTGAATAGTATCTCCCAGAATTCCCATGTGTTATAGGAGGGACCTAGGAGGAGGTAGCTGAATCATGGGGGCTGGTCCTTCCTGTGTTATTCTCCTGATAGTGAACAGGCCTCACAAGATCAGATGGGTTAATCAGGGCTTTCTGCTTTTGCTTCTTCCTCATTTTTCTCTTGCCACCACCATGTAAGACATGCATTTTACCTCCCACCATGATTCTGAGGCCTCCCTAGCCATTGGAACTATAAGTCCAATTGAACCCCTTTTTCTTTTCAGTCTCTGGTATGTCTTTATCAACAGTGTGAAAACGGATTAATGCAATAGCCATATTCACTTCCTGCATGATGATTATTGATTGACTTTTTACTTAACGTAGGCTAAGAAGTTGGTTCTAGAAAAGTATTGAAGCTCCTCCTTCATCACCTCACCTCTCGTCCTCAATTCCTACTTTTGCACAGGCAACATCACAGTTGTCTAGAACAGAAAGGACCTGGAAGAAGTGACCAGAATATCATACAGGCACATTCTCTGGTCTTTATATTATTAGATACTTCTGCCACTGTCAGTGCAAAAATGAATAAAATGTAATGTCAATCCAACACACGCTGAAAACCCCCAAGCTGTGCCATTTGGCGAGAGGTCACTCGAGGTCACTTTGAGTATGTTTTGCATAAAAGCCAGTGTAGAAAATGACGAAGCTATTGTCACCTTTAATAGCTTTTAGTGTCAGATAGTAATCCAGACATGTGCTTTCCCAGTTTATTCTCTGCTCTATTGTATTTATGTTTCTGTCAATCACTCTCTTTCATTTTCTTTGTGTTCATTTCCTGAGAAGGACTGTCACATGTGTTATGCCCATTAAATCCTAGTGCCAGTGAGTTTTAGGTAAGAATAATTTTGTTCTCAAGCCAAGAAAGTGGAGGCATAATGGACTAAATTCCTTGAAAAATTATCTTCAGTTTTTCTGAGTTCTATTTTACACTTTGGAACAGCTTTTTTTTTTCTAAGACCCCTCAAGTTAACATTTTAGCTAAAGAAATAATTCTTCCTAAAAAGTTATTTTAAACTGAAAGAAAACTGATAATATGTGAGATTTATGATGAAAAATCCATCAAAGCACTGGAAAGTAAAAATCTTTAACTTCATTTTTTTTCTATTCATTTATACAGCAAATATGTATCAAGCATCTACCAAGTGCAATTTACATGTCAAATGATAGGGATATGGGCATTTTATAAAAAGACATTTTAGCTATCTTCACAGAGTTTCATTTCTAGTTAAGGAGACACACAATAATAATCGTAAATATCAATGTGTCAAAAGAACTGATCAGGATTATAAAAAGAAACATAGGCTTTCTAAACGATGTTAAAGGGATCTAATTTACTCTGAGGGCTCAGGTTATGGTTTCTCTGAGGAAATGAAACTCAATTTGAACTTGAAATTGGGGTACAATATGGGAAAATTCTGCATAGAGAGAGAAGCAGGTCCACAGTTTCTAATATGAAGGAGCAAGGAACTGAGGAAGGGAATTGATACTGACATGCAGAGATGGACAGGCCAGCCTCCTACAGTGTGGTCAGGCAGTGGCAAGGCACCAGACCACTCAAATCTTTGTGGTCAGGCTAAGGATTTTTATCATAGGAAACATTTGAAGCTATTGAAAGAGATTTCTTTGGGAAAATGTCCTTATTATATATCTCTTTTGAAATAATCACCCTGGTTACAGAGTGGAGGATAAATTATAGCACAGCAAAAATGTAAGAAGGGAGTTTTTTTAGAGCATTTCTTTTCAGTTAGAAAAAAAATTATAACTTGATGTAAGGTCATGTGATATAAGTTGATATACTTGAGAATTAGAAGGTAGAAGTTATAGGACATTGTGAGGGAATGGAAGAGAGGTTTGTAAGGTAGGGTGACTTCCAGGCTTTTGGCTTACAGAATGAATGGATGAAGAAGACATTACCTGTAGTAGGAGGCCTAGGAGGTGAGGAATGGTGGCAGCTTGGTGTGAAGAGTTAAGGACTGAAGGTATAAATTTGGAGTTATTGTTGTATAATGATAATGGAAGCCCTATAATAATGTAAAATTTCCTCAAAAGAGATTGTACTAAAGAAAAATAAATTCTGAGGTAGGGCATTAATGTATTCTTATATTTACTATTGTTTGTTGTAAGGTAGGAGATTTGAGCATATTTAAATATTAATGGAAAGAATGCAATTAAAAGAAGTTTTATGTGAAACAAACAAAGAATGCCTAGCAAGGTCCTTTAGAAGATGGAAGGAGTGAGAATATACAATGAAGATAGAAGAAACAATACTTTTTCATATCCACCAATTTATGAACATATTAATTAGTGATTTGTCTAAAGCACAAAACAGCTTGTGTTTTCCTACTTTTTAGTTTTGTGACATTTGGAAAATGACTTAAATTTGTCATGTAACTCTTTCTGCAGTGACAAGATATAGCTCATAGGTTTATTGTTAGGATTAAATGAGTTGGTACATAAGGAAATTTCAGAAAAGTTCTAATAAAAAAAAGTGAGAAATCGGCAAATTATCAGATGTTTTTATAGCAATTTTAACATTGTATGGAAATGTTCTGCATAATTGTTTTGTCTAGGTTACAGATGGCTCTAGGAGAAAGGACAAATTTACTCATGTACCTCTAGAGCCAAGCTTACCAATGTATATCTGGTGTTCAGAATTTAAATGACTTTTGCAATCTGCAGGTAAAAAGTTTGGTTTTTAGATACTTCTGGTAAGGATATATATATAGCAAACATACACTCATTTCCAGGTAAATGAGTTATACTCTAAAATAAAGGGTAAAATGTTTTCAGTTAAGAGCTGTGGAGGATATAATCAAGTGTCTTTTTTGAATTGGTTTTCAATACTGAAAGTAAAAAGATAGCACTATCATCATGCATTCAATGACATGCATTTCCCGCCTGATGTATGCAAAACTCTCCTAAATCAACAAGGAGTTTTCTGGAGTCTTTTTAATCAAGTGTTATGATTGAATCATAGTGGAATCAGGGCTTCAAATGACTATTTAATTGATAAGAGGCCAAAAAAAGGTACAAACTGTCTCTAGGTAAAGGATAGTCTTATTTGGTACAGTAGAGATGAATATGATTAGATTTGATTAAATTAGATTAAATTAAATTGAATTAAATTAAATTAAATTGTCACCTTGCTCTTTTAAGCTTCTTTGTCTCTTATGGACTTGCTTGTTTATTACAGAGGCTTATTTATGAAATTCCCTGTTTTCTCTCTAGGTTCCTAGCGTATTCTGAAGAAAGGATTCATAGAAAGCGATCAACTATATTATCAGGAAATAGACATGTTTCCACATGGGACAATTTTACTTAGAAATTTTGACTTGTTTATAATATGGTTATTTAACCTGGATGTTATGGTCAATATGATTTTCAATTTAGTCTTTTTTTTTAAAAAAAAAATAAAACTTGGGAACAGCCTTGTAGAGATTCTGTTAAATTTCAGGATATCCCCATCTTCCAAGAATTACCAAAGGTATTCAAGGAAACTGAAGAAAATGCAGGAGCAGTAATCTTCTAGGAGTTCTACTGTACATTATAAGTGATAAAAGCTTTACTGAAGATATAGATACAATATATATTCATTTAATTATATATATTTGTATATATTTAATTCAGGGGCAGCTCCATTATGCAGAGTAGATTTCAGACAACAATGTTAGGACACTATAGTATTTACACTTTTTTCTGTACAAATGAGAGTGTTTTGAATTTTACCAGGAGCTATAGCTTAGTGCTACACTGGATGAGTTCTACTTATAAGTCCACCTTTACAAAATACGGTTTTTCAGAAGAGTTTAGAAGTCTAGAATTAATAGGTCAAATTAGGGCTTTCCTAACCTTGAAACTTCCCATTGTTTCTGTTCAGCTGCATCTGAATACTAAAATGTAATGCAAAAGTGAGTTTGCTGGATTTACTCACAGGATAATACATCTGTTTCTCCTTTGCAGATATTAGGTTATACTATGAAAGTGAATAGATGAAAAAGGTATAATTAACATGCTTCTCAGGAAACTAGAATTACTGATTTTTTACTACAGATTGTTCAGAAAATATAATAAAAGCATAGAAAACCTCTCTTCAATTAGTTAATTCTGTCATCTTTCATCTCAATTTAGATATTACTCTCTCAAGGAATCCAATTTCTAAGACTGAGTCAAGTCCACCCGATAGAATGAACTTCATATATGCGTTTGTTGTACTTGTTCTTCTGCCTTGTTCCACTGATTACATTTATAATTAATAATTTTGTGTAATTAGGTCTTAGATGCTTAGATTCTTTACTAGACTATTAGACTATAAATGTATCCATGAATTTAGGACTTCATACCTATTTTATCTATTACATGTAGTAATAAATCTGCAGAATAAATTTCAAGGTATCCTTTACTTAAAGATAGATTTTACATTATATATGCCCCATTTAATAAGTTTGTTATCTTAATAAATGCATGTCAATGACTGCATTTTCAATAGAGAACTTCTGCCATTTCTAATAAATTACTAATTATGAATTCTAATGGGTTGCATAGTATCCCTCCAAAAGTCATGTCAACTTAGAACTTCAGAATGTGAACTTATTTTAAAATAGTATGTGTAGATGTAATTAGTATGAATGATATACTAGATTTAGCATGCACCCCAAAGTAATGACTCTAACCCCTTATAAGAAGGAGAGTGGACACAGAGACAAATAAAATGATGTGAAGCTGCAGAAAATGGAGTAAAGTTGCCACAAGCCAAGGAACTCCTGGGTCTACCAGAAGCTGGAAGAAGCATGTAGTAAAGGTTACTCTGTAGAGCCTTCAGAGGGAACATAGCCCTTCTGCCAAGTTGATTTCAGACATCTATCATCCAAAACCCTGGTTGCATACACATTCATTGTTTTAAGCCTTTTACAGTAATTACCCAGTTTACAGTAATTTTTAAACATCAAATCTATGAACTATATGAATATACTTGCAAGTTTAGGTGGACTCTTGATCTGTATTTAATTGTTTTGATCTCCTTCAATGAAATGTTTGAAATCTATAGAACAATAAAACAAATTTAAGAATACGATAGATTTCTCCTAGTAGGGTCATAAATAGGAAAACATAAATTAATATTATTGGTAGAAATTAGGAAAGCTTATTGAATGTATTTGGTACAGTAGATTTTCCAAAGTATCAATTACATTTTCATGGGTGATAATAAGAACGTTCAAAAGGGGGATCTTTCTGTATTGACAATAAATCTATTATGTAGAAATTTGAAGCAGACCAGTTAGCTTGAAAAATGCTTCTATTTCTTAAACACTTTGTTTATATCGAAAACAGTTTCATTAAGAATTTATCATTCAGCATTGACTAAATGGATCTTTGGTGGATCAAAACGAACAAATAAAATGTCAATAATGACTGAGAATCCCCAAGGTGATCAAAAGTTCTAAATTTGAAATCATTGATGTTTTCTACTTTCCCAATGAACATTTAGAATAATCATAATTTTTTAAGATGCTGTTCATATCTTAAACAAAAACGCAGAATGGATAAAAGAGAACAATCACCAAGGATGTAGGTGCCAGACACAGGGCAGAAGGTAGCTAGAAAAGCTTGCCTTAGGGAAGTGGGCCTAGCCTCATTCCTACCTTGTTTTAATAGCTGTACCTAAACTAAATAGTTTAGTTTTCCATTGTTCTAGCTTCCTCTGCCCCATCTACAAACATGGCAGCTTGCCTTGCAAGGCCTCAGTTGAAGGACCCCATGTACACACAGGCCAGTACAGCAGTACTAGGCTAACTGGGGAACGATCTCATCCCCATATCTGATCTCATTCCAAGTCTATGGCTGACTACCTTCATTGTTGTGTGCAAAATGGTTTCACCCCTTGAAAATATGGTCACTTCAGCATGTAATAGTTAAATCTTTATCATGATCAATTAATTCTTCCTACTCCTTTTATGTGCAGCTGAAAAATGACAGACCAGGGACATAGAACATTGTGAACTTTATACTGTTAGAATCACTTTCCATAAAATGATCACTACCTAATGGTCACTAAATTTACAAATTAAAGAAATTATATATAGAATACTGCAAAAGCACAGTAAAAAGACTGAAGTTTGCCCATTTCTGCTCAGGAAGTCTCTTTGCTCCTAAGCTTCATATGTTATCCAATTTGGCTTCAAAATTTCTGCTATTATTACTGTTTCTCCTCCTTTTGATCTTCCTTTCATTCCCCAGTGTCAGAACTTCCAGAGCCTTCTTGCTCAGATGCCATCTTTTTGTATGCCATTTCGAAGAGCTTCAATGATGCCTGCTGAAGAGAAGATGCTGCCTGTCTAATGTTTTCTCCAGTTTCTCTGTCTTTTCTAGCCAGGAGCTCCTTCATTTTGGAAATCTCTTCTTTTAGCTTGTTGCACTCATCAGCAGGTAATTGGTCCTTGAGTTAAAAATGTGGAACGCTTCACAAATTCGTGTGTCATCATAATTTCAAATAAAGAGACACACAGAGCTTTCTGATTTGTAATGAGATTTACAAATGACCTTAATAATTTATTTTGACCAAAATTTTATTTTTAAAAGAAAAAATTAAAGAAATAAAATCCACTTTTTTTGTCTGCTAAAATTAATATGCTGCTAAAAAATGGATAAAAGTGGATATTTTTTACTAAGCAAATTAGTTATTACACTTTTCTCCCTGTGACAAAAATGTGTTTTCTTCTTTCATAGTAGTGCTTTGTACCAGTTGAGAATCTGGGCTTAAAAGTCAGAGTGTAATAGAGGTTCAAATACTAACTTTGACAACAGCTATAATTAAATAATATAATATCTTCAAAATGTTTAATGTAATTCTTTTCATATAATACATTTTCAAAAAACAGGAGCTTTCATGGATCTAATAATGCCACAAATTTCTTGAGGCAAAGATTTTGTTTTATTTACATCTGAATCCTCAGTACCTTGCTGACATATAATAAAAACTTAATAAATGCTTATTAAATAAATGAATGACTAAAAAGAATCTGTCCAATGGGTGTGGTAATCATGTAATTGTTTAATAAATTTGGACATTATAAGCAAGTGTTCTAGATACATTCATGTAATAACAATATGCAAAATAACAGCAACTATTTATCAGGCATTTATTGTATGTTAGGAACTGTCAGATGCTTTGGATACTCTATCTTACCAGACCATCCTAAAAGTCTGTAAAATCTGTGAGGCAGCTCTTTCCACATTTTTTATTTTAAGTGAGGATAAGCAGAGTTTTATAATAGAGTTTAAACTGTTTGCTTACAATCAAAAAACTAAATATGGCAGAACTGGTATCTAAAGTCAAGTCAGCGTGATGAAAACACTATGTCCTCCCCCATGTACTATATTAATAAAAACCATGTAAATATTTTAATATTCTACTCAATTGTAACTAGATTTTTTTGGGGGGGAATAATTTGTCTAGTAAACTGTAATTATACAGGTGAACGTATGTGAAAGCATATTGATGTGCCCATTCCCCTCTACCATAGAAGGAATCTTGGTTTTCCTGAAAAAAGAACAAACAAACAAAACTCTTTAGGGAATTAAGAAATCTTGTCTGGTTCGGATTCCTGTGATAATACTAACCTTTGGCTTAGCCTTGTGTTAATCTTACTTGAGATATTTAACTTCGTTCAAATTAATAATTGTTCACATTTGAAATTCCACTTGGAATAAGTTCATGATTATTTTCAAGTGGAGATAGGTTTGCTCTTACAAACAATCATATGGAATAATATTTTTCTCAAGAATTTTTGAAATGCTATGCCAAAATAGAAGTCTCTGAATGCCATTTCAACTAGAATAATTAGCTCGTATTTGGTTAAGAGTTAAAAATCTCACAGGGGCAAATTATTAATATTTTCCAAAAGAGGCTTTGCATCTCAAACTATCTAAGCAAACTCCTATCTCACATTTATATTACTGTCAAATCAACAATTTTATGGATGTTTAATTTTTAGAGGGCATTAATGCTTTACAGACACATTTAATTACATGGAAAACGCTGCAAAAATTATTGTTGGTTAAATGGCAGAGAAAAACAAAACAATCATTTTATAGTCCAGTAAACTCATTGAAATAGAATTTTGATGCATCAAGGTCTATACATTGACTTAATAAATCATGGCAAGGAACTTAGCAATTACATAATATTAACATTACCTTATTTTGGATTCCAAATATATTTTAATGAATGAGTCAGTTTAAGAGCATTTATTTCAAGTCTAGTGTTAGCAAAGGAAAGGATAAGCAACATGACTTGACAGTTCTTTGCATTGGTAGTATTCATATAACTGTAAGATGTAGTATAAGTGTAACTGTAAAACTACAAAATAAATTATAAAAGTATTGACATAACTAGACAGAAATAAACTAGAAACCTGTATGGAGAAAGACTTTGTCAGAGATGATAATTAAAGTTCAGTTTAAAAAAATCAATTTTTAAGCTTATATCCAATTTATTTTGAAAAAGAAAAAAAATGCAGTGGGATGTTTCACTCTTCGCTGGCGTTGCATAGATTTTCTAGGCTTTGACTCACCCACTTCTGTTTGGCATTATGGTACTGCCTACTTGCAGAGAAAAGACTGCAGAATGTAAAGTAAGAGTGTTTTGATTTGGGTCCTGGGTGTAATAACTGTTAATCTGATTGCCATCAGGTATGTGATTTTTTTTTTTTTTTTTACACTGCAGAGTTTTCAGATGCCAAATGAGGGCAATAGACTTTAGAGGGGTAGTGGGAGGAGTCAAAACAAACGTAGATAACAGACTCTTAGAAAACTGAATGCCTTACAAATGCAAGAGGTTAGTAGGGTTATATTAATTTTTTTTTTTTTTTTGCTAAGAGGCTTGCTTTCTTTTCTATTTGTTTGTTTGTTCCTTTTATAACAGTGTGGTGAGGAGAAAGGAAGTGCCAGATTTTTCCCACGATCTGAAATCCGACCACATATTAAGCAACTGTATATGAGAAAGAGCTACTAGATAAGACATTCTGTTTTCTGGTGAGGAAGGAGAGAGTAATGACCAAGCCATGCTCCTGGTATTATATACCCAGTCATTCGACAGGACCTCCCAGGTAGAGCAAAATGGAAAAAGGTAGGAAGCCCACGGTGGAAGAGGGTGCACTCACCAACATTTGCTCAGTCCAGTGCTCCCACAGACCACCAGGCATATTGCAAATCGTATTGTTCTGTTCAGTGCATAAAACATCCAATCAATCTTTCTGTAGGGGATAAAAACACTTTCATTGAGCTTTATATATATTAAATATATGCTTTACTTGGAATGAAAGGTGCCAGGTGTTTTATATGCTAATATATAAAGGAAACAGAAACCAAAACTCACTTTCATCTCTGAGTACTTGACACATAGCAATTTCTGGGATCTCACAGTTCTATATAATATCATTTGGAACATTACTTTAGTAAAAAGATTCCTTAGAGCAGCTACAGCTGTGCTTATCAGATCTAATGCTTTCTCTTTGCACATCTCCCTTCTGAGGCTGTTTGACCTTGACAGCTTCTATCCCATTACTGAAATATTACAGCAATATTTCAGAAACACTATAGTTAACATTAAAGTAACATTTAGCTATCTAGAGATTTGAAAGTTGGGACAATCTGTAGTATCTTCCTTTATGGTTTCTAATGTGTTTCAGTTTTGAAGATCAATGCAATAGAATTTTACAACAAAGAAATTAACAAAAAAGTAGGTAGCCAAAATTAGAATTTGTCTTTCCTAGAAGAGATAAAGCTCTTCGTTTCTAGAGTCAGTGTAAGTGTGGAGAACATAAAACAGAAAACCATATTTGGCTTCAATATAAAATGATTTAATAAAATGAAAATCAGATTAATCAACCCATCTTGCATTTATTATAATTTGTTGTTTTTAGCCAATGTTCTTTCTTTCCTGAGAACAGGAAAAGGTGTTAAAAGGTCAGAATTTCACACAAATTAGAGCTGGGATGAGAAACACATATTGAAGGATTGGGTTTCTGAGTCACCTGATCATGCTTCTTAGGGAAGATGTTGGAATGAGAGGGCTTGGATATTTTTGACAGACATAAACCATTAAAGTACTTTTAGTTTCATATTATGCTTGTAGAATGCAAGCCAGTTTTTAAGTGCTATTCAACTTACAAGAATCTCTTTTTTTAATGAATGTCTAATTCACTCTTATTTCCATGATGAGTTTCAGATTTTCCATGACTTTGAGTTACCTCTGGAAAATTCAGTTATTCCTTAAGTACTCCTCAATACTCTTTAATGATACCTAATAGAAATCTAATGGAACTCAAACCCACATACAGGATAGTTCCATTATACACATAATTCTGTTTCTCCTACCCATTCTGTTCTTCTTGTCTTTGTTTTAATCTTTTACTCCAGAAAGACCGTCTCCCCACAACCCATCACCATTAGAATCTAGAATCCACGAGGCAGGGAATTTTATCTATTTTTATTCATTGTAGTATTCCCCATGACAGTCTGTCACATCATAGTAAGTACACAGCAAATACTTGTTGAATGCAAGATAAATCTTTTCACATGTCAGTGAAAGAAATTATTTTGTAATCTTTTTTTACCCCACTGTGCTGGGCATATAACAAACACTAAATATGTGTTTATTGAATAATACATACATGTTTACATAATAATAATACATGTTTACTGAATAATAATAAATGAAACTGCCGATTTTATCTTACTCCTCATACCGTAGGTGTTCCATATCTCTCTACTTCGTTATTACCCATATTGGCTCATAAAAAAATAGTTTTCCTAAATCTCTCTACGTGTTCTTTATTTTTTTAATTTTTAGTTATGAATTCATAATAGGTGTATATGTTTGTGGGGTACATGTGATGTTTTGATACATGCCTAGAATGTGTAATAATCAAATCAGGTTAACTGGGATAGCCACCATCTCAAGCATTTATCATTTCATTGTGTTAGGAACATTATTTCACTCTGAGTTGTTTTATATCACAAAATCAGTTACTGTTGACTATCGTCACCTATTACGCTATCAAATACTAAATAGTATTTTTCTATCTAACTATATTTTTGCCCCCATTAACCATCCCTACTTTGTTCCTCCATCCCCACTACCCTTACTAGTTTCTGGTAACCATCATTCTACTCTCTATCTCCATAAGATCAATTGTTTTAATTTTTAGCTCCCACATATTAGTGAGAACATGAGATGTTTATCTTTCTATGCCTGGCTTATTTCATTTAGCATAATGTTTTCTAGTTCTATTCATGTTGTTGCAAATGACAGGATTTCAATCTTTTTCATGACTGAATAATATTTCATTGTGTATATGTATTACATTTTCTTTATCCATTCATCCTTTGATGGACGCTTAAGTTGATTCTAAATCTTGGCTATTGTGAATAGTGCTGCAATAAACGTGGAATTGCAGATATCTCTTCAATATACTGATTTCCTTTCTTTTGAATATATACCCTGGCAGTAGGATTGCTGGATTATGTGGCAGCTTTATTTTTAGTTTTTTGAGGAATTTTTGTACTGTTCTCCATAGTGAGTGTGCTATTTCACATTCCCACCAACAGTGTACAAGGGATCCCCTTTCACCACATCCTTGCCAGCACTCATTATTGTCTGTCTTTTAAGTAAAAGCCATTTTAACTGGGGTAAAATAATATCTCATTGTAGTTCTAACCTGCATGTCTCTGATGATTAATGATGTTGAGTATTTTTTGTATACCTGTTGGCCATTTTGTTTTATATATTTTCTTTTAAGAAATAACTGTTCAGATGTTTTCTCCATTTTTTAATTGCATTATTTGATTTTTTTTTTTCCTATTGAGTTGTTTAAGGCCATTTTATATTCTGGTTATTAATCCCTTGTCAGATAGGTAGCTTGTGAATATTTTCTGCCATTCTTTGGGTTGTCTCTTTTAACTTTGTTAAATGTTTTCTTTTTGCTGTGCAGAGGCTTTTCAGCTTGATGTGATCCCATTCGTCCATTTTTGCTTTGGTTGCCTATGCTCTTTAGGTCTTACTCAAGAATTCGTTGCACAACCCAATGACCTGGAGAGTTTCCCCAATGTTTTCTTATAGTTTCAGGTTTTAGATTTAAGTCTTTAATCCATTTTAATTGGATTTTTGTATACAGTGAGAGATATGGGTCTAGTTTTATACTTCTGCATGTAAATATTCAGTTTCTCCAGCATCAGTTATTGAAGTCCCTTCCCCAATGTAAGATCTTGACACCTTTGTTAAAAATGCGTTTACTATAGATGTATGGATTTATTTTGGGGTTCTCTATTGTGCTCTATCAGTCTATGAGTCTGTTTTTATGCTAATACCATGGTGTTTTGTTTACTATAGCTCTGCAGTATAATTCAAAGTCAGGTAATGTGATTCTTCCAGTTTTGTTTTTTGTTTTCTTTTTTTGCTCAGGGTGGCTTTGACTATTCTGAATCTTTTGTGGTTCCAAATATATTTTAGAATTATTATTTTTGTGAAGGATGTCATTGGTATTTTGATAGGGATTTAACTGAATCTATAGATTTCTTTGGACAGTGTAAACATTTTAACATTATTTATTCTTTCAATCCATGAATCTAGTTTATCTTTTTATTTTAAACTTTCCTCTTCAATTTTTTTCATCAATGATATGTAGTTTTCATTGTAGAGATATTTAGCTTCTTTGGTTAAGTTTATTTCTAGGTATTCTATTTGTCTACATGTTCTTTATTCTAAGTATGTCTAGATTTCAACCACTTTCTCTTCTCACCAACCAATAATCCTGGCATGCCATTATTCTCATATGATACTTAGGGATATCAATAAGGTGAAATTATATTTTATATTTTATAAATATAATATATTTGTATTTTATATTCTCTCCTCATTGCATGTATCAGTCATTAATTCCTTTTTACATTCATCTATCCTTTCATTATAACAATCAGTTAAGTGCTTAATACCAATTATCAATATTTAAGTGTTAATTATGTTATTTATTATTTAAATATTTATTATCAATATTTAACATGTTGATTATCAACGTTGTGCATCAGTTAACAAAATATATTATTACTTGAACCTTTAGAAATCTTGTCAATACTGTTACCTCTCTGAATGCTCATCTAGATTCATGCAGAATATGCTAAAGACACATCTTCCTTTTCATTCTACCACAATGATCAGTTCAGGTTACTTTATTATAAAAAGAAACAAGTGGCTATCGTTCTTAAATATGCCAAAATTATTGCCGGAATAATTTTGGAGAGTGATGTAAACGTCTAAAATATTGAATATACTTAATTCACATCACCTAGATTCAATCATAAACACAAACGTTTAAGAAATTCAATTTAAAAAATAATTGAGTCAAGTTAGGGCATCTCTGCTATTTGTTTAGTTCTTCCTAGTACAAAACATGATGCCTGAGACATAGTAGGTGCTCAATAGTTGTTAAATTACTAAATGCATGCATTAGTGAATAAACATTTTGGCTAGACTAACCAGAATTATTTGTATCTTATGTAGTTATATCAATATAGTCCCGCATATTTGAAGGATGTAAGATATATCATCCTATAAAGAGGGAATAAAGAAGAATGCTTTTGGTATTCCTGTTTCTAGGTTTCTGAGGCATCGCCACACTTTCTTCCACAATGATTGAACTAATTTACATTCCCACGAACAGTGCAAAAGCTTTCCTATTTCTCCACAGCCTTGCCAGCATCTGTTATTTCTTGACTTTTTAATAATCGCCATTCTGACTGGTGTGACATTGTATGTCATTGTAGTTTTGATTTACATTTCTCTAATAATCAATGATGTTGAGCTTTTATTTTATATGTTTGTTGGACACATAAATGTCTTCTTTTGAGAAGTGTCTGTTTGTGAACATGGAATATCTTTGCCCACTTTTTAATAGGGTTGTTTGCTTTTTCTTGTAAATTTGTTTAAGTTTCTTGTAGACTATGGATATTAGACCTTTGTCAGAAGGATAGATTGCAAAAACTTTCTCTCCCATTCTGTAGGTTGTCTGTTCACTCCCACTATGCAGTCATAAAAAGAAAGGAGACCATGTCCTTTGCAGGGAAATGGAAGAGGTGGAAGCCATTATCCTCAACAAACTAACACAGGAACAGAAAACACCACATGTTCTCACTCATAAGTGGGAGCTCAACAATGAGAACACATGGACACAGGGAGGGGAACAACACACATTGGGGCCTGTCAGGGGAGGCAGGGGAGGGAGAGCATTAGGATAAATTGCTAATGCATGTGGGCTTAATAACTAAGTGATAGATTGATAGGTGCAGCAAACAATCATGGCACATATTTACCTACGTAACTAACCTGCACACCCTGTATATGTATCCCAGAACATAAAATAAAATAAGATATTTTAAAAAGAACATTTTTATTATCCTTTATAATTTCTCTGTATCATATATAATTATTTTACTGTAACATTATACATAACATATATAATACAATAAAAATATATAATCTCTATCTATCTTCGACATTTACAATTCTTTAGATAGCACAGGTTTCTTATTCATACCACAGCAACAAGAAAGACTGGGTGAGAGATATACATGAATGAATATGAATCCACATACTCTTAGAGGACTCTGATTGCCTATTTTAATGATACGGGGTTATCAGTGTCATCTTTATATATCAAGAAGGACACAAAATTTTATAGTATTGTAAAACTCAATATGAACATAGATTTAGGTAACATGTGATTAGGTTATCTCTATTCTTGTTCATCCTCCACTTAGTCTCCATACTGGGTGTGGAGAAGAGGGTAAGGCCAGGTAGTGAAAGAGCAGTTACATGTATTACAAAGAACAGAATGCACTCAATTCCAGAGATTTTCTAGCCTAAGCTCTCCTTATTCCTCAAAACAATGGAAGTAAAAATACCATATAATCCAGCAAATCTTCTGTGTATATACTCAAAATAATTGAAAGCATGTTCGTGAAGAGATATCTGTGTACCTGTGTTCATTGCAGTCTTACTAGCAATAGCCACAAAGGGGAAGCAACACGAGTGCCCATTTTCAGATTAACAGAAAAATAAATTGTGATATAGACATACAATGGAATACTATTCAGACTTAAAAGGAAAGAACATTGTGACACATGCTACAATATAGATCAACCTTAAAAACATTATGCTAGGTAAAATAAACCAGTAACAAAAAGATTTTTCTACATGTAAGTGGAAAAATACTGCAGGATTCCACTTATATGAGATGCTTAAGAGTGGTCAAATATTAGAGATAGAAAGGAGAATGGTGATTGTGTTTAATGGTTATAGAATTTCAGTTTTGTGAAATAAAAAGAATTCTGGAGATTGGCTGCACAAAAATGTTCATGCACTTAACACCACTAAACTATACACTTAAAAAATGATTAAGATGGCAAATTTTACATTGTGTGTATTTTACCATAATTGAAAAAAACCTCCATTGAGTTTATAAAACAAATGCCAGTAAGATGGAAATTATTTAAATTCCTCCCACATTCTAGAAATCCTCTGAAATCAGAATACTGTTTTGCTTTGGTATATTAGCCATAATGGACAACTGACACCAGGTGGCTCCAAACTGTACCTGGGGTCAGTTCCCTGAACTCCAACAATATCGTGACGGTGGACTTTGGTAGAGTTTTCAATTTTATTTATCATGTTATAAATAATTTTAAATTTTATTTATCATGTTATAAAGAGGGGGTTTCTGTGCTTTGATTAGAAATACATATACTTAACATATTGATATTCATTACAAATTCATTTTTTCCATTCTGGTTCAAATTGGTAGGTTCTCCAGATCATTACTCTGTCTCTGACTGTTGCATTCTATAACATATAGGGATATTCATTGCTTAAAAAATATATATATTTCCTTTGATTTGTGAGTATAAACAACAAAGATCTATTGTTACAGTTGACTCACTCTTTGGTGCTTACACAAACTATATTTTTCTGATTACAAAAGGTAGCATTCACCTGATTCTGCAGAGATAGCCATTGCTGGCAGTGGTCAAACACTGATAACTTGAGGATAATCTTGTCTCTTGCTTTGAGACCACTTGAAATATTTTCTTGTATCTTCCTTTTCTTTTTTTTTTTTTTGGTAATCATTTTACATTTTTTTTAATGAACTTTAAAAATACTGTCTACAATTTTCCTTTCCTATAATCTACAAACTTATTTTGACCCGTAAGTCTTCTATCTGCTTAGCTAAATTTACGATACCAAGACTTGAATAGAAAACATCATTTATATTTAAATGTAAAGCAATTATTTGCTTATCACAATTTTAGAGAAATATTTTAAAGGATTTATAGCTGTTTCCTATGGAATAAGCCTGTATTAATCTGGGTTCTCCAGAGAAACAGAACCAATAGGAGATAAAGAAATGTATTATAAAAAATTGTCTCACACAGTTACTGAGAGTGAGAAGGCCTAATATCTGCAGTCAGCAAGCTGGAGACCCAGGAGAGCTGGTGGTAGAGTTAAGTCTGAGTCCAAAGGTCTGAAAAGCAGAAGAGCTGCTGCTGTAAGTTCCAGTCCAAGCCTGGGTCCAAAGGTAGAAGACCAATGTTCCAGCTTGAAGACAGACAGAAACTGGGTTCAGTGCCTTATACCTGTAATCCTTGCGCTTTGGGAGTCTGAGTCAGGAGTATCGCTTAAGGTCAGGAGTTCAAGACCAGACTAGACACCATAGTGTAGACATTGTCTCAACAAAAAAATTTAAAAGTCAGCCAGGTGTGGTGGTACATGACATGCCTGTGGTCCCAGCTGTTCAGGAGGTAGAGGTGATAGGATTGCATTAGCCCAGGAAGTCAAGGTTGCAGTGAGCTGAGATTGTGCCACTGCATGCCAGTCCAGAAATCTAAGTAGGACCTATCTAAAAAAAAAATAAAAATAATTTTTTTTAAAAAGGCAGAGAGAGGCTTTCTTCTTATTCTCCAGAGGGTCAGCTTTATATTCATACTTTCAATTGATTGGCTGAGGGCCACATTAGAAACAGCAATACACTTTACTCAGTCTACCGATTCCAATGTTAAGCTCCTGCCAAACACCAACACAAATACTTCCAGGAAAACATTTGATGAAATATCTGGGTATCTGCTCTCCCAGTCACGTTGACACAAAATTAACCATCATAAAAGCAAGCAGAAACATTTCCATTTTCCCACTGTCTTCGGACAAAGATTTTTTTCCTTCATTAAATCTTTACAATTCAGTAACTTGAAGAAAAACATTATTATGAAAAATTTCAAAACCATCTCAAATTTTAAAATCACTATGATGTTGGTAATGATTAATTCAGTCGCTTTAGATTAACGTAAGATGCCTAAATATGTCAGGTGCTAGAGACTACTGAAATGTATGGGTGTGCTTTGGAATATATATTTCTGTGCTTTTCTCTGTGTATCTGTGAATATGTGTATGTGTTTTTAGGAGCTCATAGCAAAGACAATGGGGCACTGAGTATAGGAGTTGGGGAGTATTTATGAGTGACCCGGAATTCTGATAAACATAGTTCTTTAAATAGCATTCAAAATAATTTGAATGTTTCAAAAGTTGAAAATAATCCAAATTTAATCTAAAACAAATCGGCTCTTTCTTTAAGCACAGAGAAAATTTAACCAAAGTATTTAGTATATATAGGAGATGAACTTCTTGTCCAGTTCTTTCTTGTACGACACCTGTTCTACTTTTATATTGAAGGTAAAGTAGCTTTGTAGCAAGAAGAACTGTAGAAACACTATTTAATTTTATTCGCTATTCATGATTCTTTTGAGGCTTGCAAGCTTTTCTGATCAACAAACTATCCAATAAGTTGCAAAACTTTATTTATCATGTCGGACGGAGGAAATATCTCAATTTCCATACATTTCCCCATTCATAATTCCCTAACAGTTTATTGGATTCTTGAAATTATCTCAATTACTTTAAACAGGTAGTCTTTTCCTAATAGTTTAAAATATGATTTGTAATATTGTTCTTATTCAGTCAAGCTTATTGGATGTTTTCTAGAGGCCCTGGGACCTGAAGATTCGTTCTGCAAATAATCTCTTTAGATGACGACAAATATTTCTAAGAAAGAAAGTAAATTATTCATAAAATCATGCTTTTCTCTTTTCTTTACAGATAGCCTAGTCTGTATATACTTTACCTCATGGTAAGTACAATGAGCCCCGTCAGAATTGTCCTGATTTCCTTCAGAAGGGCTAAGAGGAAATGTCCACTGCCTTCAAGTCTTGGATACTCTAGTCACTGGCTTAGCTAATTCTATATGCTTTCATGCTTTTAGACGAAACAGCAACCCTGATTTTGTAAATAATTAAGGTAGTCTACTATTCTTCTTCTATTCTATTATTCTATATTCTTCTATTATTTATTCTATATCCCTTGGAATTGTTTATTATAAAGCAGATAAGAGGGAGGATAGAGTTTTGGAAACAGATTTTACCAACATTTTCCACATTAAGAAAAAAGTACGGAAATACACAGAAACACATGAATTATAGTCCATAGTTTGCGCTATGGACTATGCACTATGATTAAACTAGTGAAATAGGGAAAATGCAGGTGGCAATAGGCAGAGACTTACAGGAGAAAAGGATTTCTAAATCTTTACAGGAAAAGGACACAACAAAAAAGCCTATGAACATCAAAACAATACTGAATTCATATATATGTTCATATGTCCAGAGAAAGTAAGGATTTTTGTTTTGCAAAGTATCTTAAATAATATAACAGTGTCTTTAGAATGCTTCAATGCTTAAAGCTCAATATACTATGGTTGACCATATAAAGCTGATAAATGTGTTTCAGAAGGGCAGTGAATCAAGGCCATACTTCCTTAGTTCCATATAGTCCAACCTTTTTCCCCTTCATTGCCTCCAAGAAAGAATGAAATAGTGAAAATTTATATTACTGCAATACCTATAAAAACCATGAATGCAATAAGATTTTGCAGGCAGAATATAAAGTATGTCACAGTTGCAAGCAATGTTGCCAGGCATGAAATTTCCAGCCATATGGATAGGTGTTGCTGCTTTAGGTTCTGTATTTCATACCTTTTGGGGGAGCCATTTCTAAGATCTCATAAGCTTCTCTGAATGTAGAAGTACATACGGGGCATTCTTGTTGAAACTCAAAGTCTCTCTGTCTATCCATGTGTAGAGTAATAAAATCAGAAATGCTAAAGAATACAGCCAGAGTGGGGATACAGTTTATCTTTTAAATTGTAGAAATTCTAAATGGAAATTAGCACTCTGCAGTACTTCTCATGTTAATACATTAAGCATATTTCACACTTGTTATGCTCATTACTGTCTCTAAAGTTTCACAGTGATAAAATAGAAGATTATCTCCTATAGTCATTTCCTTTTCAGTGTAAGTGCTTTAAAAAAAAAAAAAAATCAGCCACCATACTATTATCTTTCTTTACTACAGCTATACTGTAGATTAAGTTAAGGCTTTAAGGGATTTTTTTAAAGGAAATTTTAAGTCTCCCTTTATGATCAATATGCTGCTGCACATCCCCTAAGTATAAATATTCTGTCAATCTGTTTCTGAAAAACATCATGGCCCTGCTTTATTGGTATTAAATTGCAGTCAGTTTCAAGTATCCCAGAAGAATGTTAATACTTTTATTTTTAGCCTGGACATAGAGGTACACAGCACATTAATTCAAATCACAAATGATACTAAATTGGGTGATGATATGAACACCAAGAGAAAACAAACATAATAAAAAATGATCCAGAACAAAGTAACCACATAATGCTCATACTTCGTAACACCATTTTGGATATACATGGAAAAATAGCCAAACACTGATTTCTAACAACTGGAAAAGATTTTATGCATGATTGACTCACAAAGAAACTTGTGACTGACAGAAACAAAATAAGTGCAAATTTATAGTGAAGAATTACATCAATAAAAGTTTTACAAAGGTCATTAGCATCCCATTGGCATCTGAAGAAGTGATTGTCCCTTTCAAAATAGTACTGTATTCTAAACATATTTCATCTACTTAATCAATCTGTTGTTGTACTGATGCAGAAAAATTACCTATATGGGGAGATATAGCCATCTGAGAAGCCAGAAGTTTTAGCACAGTTATAAGCAGGAAAAGGAGAAAGATATGAGAACAGTGTGATAAAACTTAATTTCAAGAATGTGGGAAACAGATCGTCAGTCCAAGGAAAGGGAGAGATACTTCATTGCAAAAGTATTATACAAGTAAAAACGGTATTTTATAAAGATAACCTAATAAAATACGATGTAAGAAATATGATTATTGGGAGGTGATGACCTCTACAGTGTATCATCTATCTATCTATCTATCTATCTATCTATCTATCTATCTATCTATCTATCTATCTATCTATCTAAGATAGGATCTTGCTCTGTCACCCAGACTGGAGTGCAGTGGCACAATCACAGATCACTGCAATCTCCACCTCCCTGGCTGAAGCAATTCTCCTGCCTCAACCTCCTGAGTAGCTGGGACTACAGGCACAGGCCACCATGCCCAGCCAATTATTTTTGTATTTTTCTTAAAGAGAGGGCTTTACCATGTTGCCCAGACTGGTCTTGAACTCCTGGGCTCAAGCCATCTGCCCACCTCAGCCTCCCAAAGTGCTGGAATTACAAGTGTGAACCACCATGCCCAGTCTGATAATTTAATGACTATTCAAGTGGTAATTTACCTCTGTAATTTCTTTCTCTAAGCTGTATTTCAGTTTGGATACTTTTGTTACCTTCTCATATCATCAATTTTTTATTTTAAAATGAAATTATTATAGACCCTAGTTAGAATTTGATCATCACTGTTATTATTAAGTACAAAAAGATACCACATACTTTCTCTATTGACCATTTCTTCTTGCTTATTTCTTTACAGAGTGCCAAAAAGTTGAATGAGTATCACCATGAAAAAAAAATTGAATGTGCATTGCCACACTTATATTTGGATCTAGACAAGAGCCTTGGTAAATGAATAAAAGATGATATAGAGTATAAAAAGCAGGAACTCACTGGTCACTCACATTATTCTCTAATTAAAGGTTCATGCTTACCACACTCACTAAAAGTCCAGAAATTCAGCTCATATTTATGACATGCAAGCTTTTATTTCTATCTCCAAACCACACATCCACAAAGAAACATAATATACACCATGTCCCTAAAAGCTGATGAGTCATTTAGCATGCCTAATGATAAAAGCACAAAATAGGGAGTGTGGCCTATTACTTAATTTGAGAGGTAGGACCGAACCCCAAATACAGCTACTTACGTATTTCCTTGTAGTTGTATTCACACACACAGACACACATGGTAAATCAAACACAACACAAAGCTGGTTAAAAGAAAGTATTAAAACCTTAGACTAAAACCTTTAGACTCTGTCTCCCCTCAAATTTTATATACTGTTTCCAGACCTCTGCATATTTATAATAAATAAATATACCTATAATATACATATATATGAAAAATGATATATGTTATATATATATGGAAAAATATATATAGTTGTATATATTGAAAGGAATGCTCACTCAGAACTGAGGAAGCTATACTGGGTTTCTCGATCAAGCAGCAAGAGCATGGAAGAAATGCTTGAGATCATATTTCCCCCCTTTGTTCTCTACAATTATGCTCACTTATAGCTTTCTACTATTCTGAATTTAGACAAAAAGGGAAGGCACTTGAGGGCCAATTGCTCTTTTACATTTTAAAATGTATTGCTTTCCCCTTTTCACTTGTGAATATATCAGAATAATATAATTTTTGGTATTCAAATGGACATTTATTTCGGTCTGTGTAGGATAGTCCACGTCACACTTGTGGAATCAAGTATTTGAAAGCATTGTGATTTAGCAAATCACTCCTCTGCTCAACACTGTTCAAGGTCCTGCTATCACCAAAGCATAAACTCAGAATCCTAACAGGCCTGCAATACCTGGGCTTCCCTCTGCCTCGTCTATAGTCTATGTCAGGGTCTGTCTCATCCTCTCTTGGCTCAAACCACGTTGGTCTTTTGTCAGTATCTTAAACACTTCAAGGATATTCTGCGCATTTCTTCTGGTAAAATAGTTATCTATTTCACTCTATTCTGACCACTTCCTTTCAGCTCCCTCTCATTTACCAAATCCTGTATTAGAGATTCTTTTCATTAAGCAACTTCATGATGTCCTGCATTTTTCCTTGACAACACTCTATGACCTTATTCCTGTGAATATTTGTATCGTATTTGTCTCTCCCACTACGTTCAAGTTCTGTAAGGGAATGGACCTCGCTTCTTCTTACTACTGTCTTCGTGTCTAAAAACAGTGCTTGATACATAGTTGGTTGTTCATGGCAACATAGGGCATTGTGAGTTCAAAACAGCATTACAAGTTTGTGAGCAAGGAGGAAACAGATTGATATACGTCTCTTCTACTTTACCCTGATATTACAGAAATGCATAGCATTGAAGTAATGCCATCCTGTCTGTAATTAAAAATAATTGATTTTATTTTTAATGGAAAATAAATCTTTTAGGAACTACATTTTTATTATTAGAAATCTTTTCAAAAAGCATTAATAAGAATGATCAGTACTTACCAACTTATTTTTCACATCATGGTTTGCATGATGACGACAAATAGTTACGTGCAGGATTAGAGTGAACGGGCAAGGCATCTTGGATGTCCTAAGGACAAAGAGATCTTGGGCACACCTAAAACCCATAAATATGGAAGATACAGAATCACTAAGTGCTGATATTTTTGTGCCTCAAATATTTATCTCCTCTTTTTCTAGTCCATTAACATCATCCACATTAAGGATTTTATTATTTCTCACCTGTAATGCTGCAATTATCTTTTTAATAATGTTCCTGCATTTTATATTTCCATAACTCATTCTTTTGTACTTCCATCAAGTAATCTTTTATAACAAATTTGATTAAGTTACTCTCTGACTCAAAATGACCCAGTTCTTTCAAGTCACCTGCAGGATAAAATCTAGAACTCCTCCTCAGGCACACAGGACTATTGTGGATCTGGGGCCTGCTTTTGTCTCCAGCCTCACGACCATCACTATTGCTCTCTGTAGCACTGCAGTACTAAGAGTCCTATAAGTTCCTTAGAACATCTCACAGTCTGTTCCCTCTGATCAAATTGTATCTCACCGTATTTTATAAACTTTCCAGTCTCAAAACAAATACTACCTACTCTGTTATCTTCTTAGCAAACTTAGCCATCCTCCCTCCCAAGCTCTCACACTGTAGTTTGTACATACCTTTAAAAAGAAGCTATGCAATTATGTTACAATTGTTCGTTCCTTGAGCAAACATGTCTTCTTTGCACTCAAAGCGTACCTAATGCCTATACAAAGCAGTTATTTGATATTTATAGAAAACATAAATTTAGGTATTATTCTCTTTCGTAAGATTTTCCCATTTTTTATTTACTTGTATTTCCTAAAAATTATATTTTTCAAAAAGGTATAAAATTGAAGAGTGTCTAATTATTCCTTGGCTTTCTTTTGTTGTTTCATTTTTACTGTATGATTAGAATGCCTTCAATTTTCAAAATATGTGACTGCTATCTCATTTGTTTGCCTCTAGATACTTCCATTTCTTTTCATTCTTCATTTAATTAAACTCTATATTGACTCTTCTACTTTTATGCCTTAACTGTCTTGCCTCACTCTTACCACCATTTTCTGCCTCTTCAACTTCCCTTTTCTCTTTGGTTATGAAAACCACTTTCCTTTCTGCCTTCTTCTATTCATTTTAACTTTATCAGAGTGATCAAAAATACTCTCAGAAAGCAAACTTATACAGCAGAGAGCTTTCCTATTTTTACTCATGGATTTTTCACTTCCCACTTTACTTTGTACTCTTGAAAAGTACACCATATTAAAGATTCCACAAGAATTGGATTAAGTTTTGTCATATTCGGTTACTAAAAGATACTCTCTCAGTATTATATGTATTTGATTATGTATATCCATGCTAAACAGTTTAAAGATAATAAAAGTCTATTTCATTTGACTAATAAATAAATTTGTAAATGTCTTTTTAGAAATTTGTTTAGTAAAGGACTGCCAAACAAAAATGGCAAATATTAAATGTGACAAATCAATAGTTGAAACCAACAATTGCTTACCTCTTAAAAGCATAGAATCATCTTTTATTTTAGAAATAACCAATTACCAAAAATATCAAACATTTCATTACAATTTTTAAAGCACTTTAGATTGTCCAGATGTTTGTAATCATGTACAAAAAAGCCTCCTGATTGTCTATATTTGGTCTCACATGGCATCATTTGAAAGTAGCATCCATGGCATATAAAAATATTCCATAAGGCAATAATTTGGTGGGTGGTGACTTGAGGTTAGCAGATTCATTTGATTAGACTTCAGTACTAATGAGGCCTAGGCAATCAGTTTTGACCTACAATTGACCCCTTTGATTTAGTTAATTTTAATTAAGATTTCCAGTTAGCCTCAGCCAATTTTCTTGAAAATATATGCTTTTGGTTACAAAATGGATGGTGCCAAGTGAATGATCAAATGAATTTGCTATCATTATTAAAATATATATATATATATTGGTGTTGAAGTCTGTTTATAAATGGTAATACTTTAATAGTAGCTACTATTTTCATGCTAGTCAACTCTTTAAAGGAAGTATTAGAGCTCTAATCGTTTAATAATAATGCATTCTATATACTAGAAATATAGCAACATATGAAATAAAAGTTTTATTTTCATTAGCACCAATGAAAAATTGGGCCAAATCACTATGTCATTATTTGGTTTAAATTAATGTTTGCTTTTTTGATTAATATTATATATTTCTGATAAACTATCACAGATATCTTTGTTACTGTTTCTACAGTTCTCTTTTTTTTTTTTTTGCATTTACATTAGACTATCAACAACAGAAACAGAATGAGAGCTCATTGTATAAGAACTCAATTGTTAGCCCCTAAGACACTGGCCTGTGATAACAATCATCTCATACATCTTTATAGGTTAAGCTATGTGAATTGTGGAATGGTGATCAGCTATGGTTAGGTACAGTGCATGTCAAGGTGCTTTCTGGCCTTCAAGAAGCAATAATAATATTATTTGGTTTGTACTAGAAAACCTTGACAAAAGTAGTATTTTACCCAATGGGGATTTAGAAATTGACTGGATACATAAGTGACCTGCTGAAAACCACTCAGTGGGTTTGGTAACTTGCTGTTTAATCCTGGACACTGGTTGTTTCACTTCAAAATTTTAAGCCTCGCCATATACACTATTCGGAGTGCTCTATGAGTCGTAAATGGGTAAAGAGTACAAGGAATTACACATTTTGAGTTTAAATATCACGTGCAATGGATATTTTTATCTTATTGAAGCAGTAACATTAGGTAACTATTCTTGAAGTCACTAGATTTTTTTTTGTCTGTAGGACAAATGTGGAGAAATTTAAACTGGTTTTGAGAAATATTGTGAACATTTTAATATACATAAAATACCAGTTCAGGAAGCACAGTATTATGAAAATACATCTCTAATTGCAGGCTGTTTCTTAGTGGTGCATCACAAGGGAAATTAATTATATTAAAATATTCAGCTTCCTGCTAAATCAACAGTTGGAGATGAATAAGTCTACATACATTACAAATCATTTTTCAAACAAAATAACAATCACAGGGATTCTAAAAACTTTGACCATTATCAATACCAGTAATTGATCTAAGCAGGAAAATAAATCTTTTGCAATAGTTAGCTTTGAGAAATGAGAGTTGATCCCTCATTTGGAGACAATATAGCTTTGTTTTCAGGTGTTCAGAGCAACAAAGGGAGAGTTACTTTTCTTTTTCGATAATATCATTGTCACAGCTCAATTTTAGCTTCTGGTAAATATGGCTTCTTTAACTTTTAAGTAAATTTTTATTCATTCAAAAGCCATTTATTTTTTAATATGTGCCATTATATACCTAAGAATTGGGTATACATCGATTAAAGATACAGTTTCTGCCATCAAAGAATTCATAATCTACTTGGTGAAACACACAAAGGAGTAAACATATTATAATCCTGTGTGATACATGCTATGATGCATGTGAGCACTGAATTCTAACACAGGGCAATGTAAGAGAATCTGTCCCAGAATGGTGGGACTAGGGTAGGGTTCTTGAAAGAGTCGATGCTTGTTCTGAATGTTGAAGTGCATTTAACAAGTCTTAAGACAGTCAGGGATGAATCATGGATAATATTTTACACTGCGCTAAAAAGTTTGGGTGGTATTCTATTCAGGAAGTATTCTTAAAGTGCAATAGTGTGATGAGATTTTATATATGTATATATACATATATCTCTCTTTGTATTTTAAAAAATTATAAATTTATAATAATTAAAACAATAAACATCCATATGTATACCACATAGTATTTTCAAAATATAAAATCTTGCAATATATGCTTTAGATTTATTTTTTGTTTTAGTAACAAAATGTTAAAGATACTTTGAAACTACCTATGTAAAACTACCAATCCTTTTTCCTTCTCTCCTCCATGGTAGCAATAATCCCGAATTTGATGCATACTTTTATTCCAATGGATATTATATTCATGTATTTATAACCAATATAGCCTCACACATATATGATTCTTTGTGTTGGTAAATATAAAGTAGTATTTATTTTTATTCTTAAATTCTGTAAAAGTCAGTTGACTAAAGCAATAGCATAGTATCATTAGATTTATAATACATTCATATATATTGAAACATATACGGTTTTATAAAGTATGTATAACATTAATGATATTTTTGTTTCTTCCTTTCTTATCCATGTGCCTTTTGTTGGTTTCTTTTGTCATACTTCCTTGACTTGTAGCTCCCCGATATGGTAAGTAGAAGTGATGCATTCATTCACATATCCATCTCATGATACAAAGATGTCACCATGAAGAACATTACTTACTGCAGATTTTTGATCTTATATAAAATTAAGAAAAGTTTTCTTTTATTTCTAGTTTGCTAAGCACATTTTTATGAAACCATGAATTATTTCCTGCCTCTGTTGAAATGATCATGTGATATTTCTCTTTTAATGTATTGATGTGTTGATATAATCCTTCCTACTGTGGCTCCTTGCTACCAAGATGATGGTAATGATGATATTTATCAGCAGGAATATACAGGGCATCTACAGAGCACTGCATGTTCCTGGCAATATGGCCCTTCCCTCGTCTCAATGCTATCCTTGGCAGAATTAAAGAGGATGCCAAGAAAACTTCAAGTGTTGCTGGCTAGTGTCTGCCACCCACATATTTCCTTCCTCATGTCCACCATCTGCCAAAGAGTTCACTTCTCAAAGGGAAACTTTAGTAAAACTAATTATTCACACTCTCTCTAGAAAGTGACCAACACGGTGAATCCTTTGATGCTTTATGTTCCAGTTTAACTCAGTCACCACTAAGTCCAAGATTTCAAGACCTGCACCCATCTCTTGAACTCTGATTCAGACAGTTTTGTGCATCTCTTCATCTGATATGCATTCTCCCTCTCACAACTTCTGTATCCTTGAACATTTCCACCATGGACCTCAAGATCTGTCATCACAAAATTTCCTAGGCTCTTCTCTGAAGGTTCTTTTCACCTTTCTCTGCATGAAGTCTGGCTGTCCTCTGAGGACACTACATACATCCTTTGGAATTCTTTCAAGTGTGGGTTTCCTTAGTCACTGATCATGGAGGTTAGGGTGGCATCCTCTTTACACCCTTTTGCTTCACCCATTCGTTAATGCGTTTTGTAGTTCTGAAAATGTATTTCATCAAACTTTACCACCAATATTCCTTCTTGTTTTGGTAATATACCGATATTTAGGTCAATAGCCTTAAACTTGTTGATGTTGGTATTTCTCCTATAGACAGTACTTCTTCATAATTCCTAGTGATGTAAACATCCATGATGACTCTTCTTCAAGCATCTTGACCCTCAGTTCCTTAACTTCTTCACCTCAAACGATTTTATCCCTCCTTCCAATGTGGTCAGCTCTGTTAGTCCATTTTTCATTGTCATAAAGAAACACCTGAGGGCACATCATTTATAAAGAAAAGAGGTTTATTTTGGCCTAACATCCTGCAGACTGTACAAGAAACAGTGCTTTCATCTACTTCTGGTGAAAACTCAGGAAGCTTTTACTCATTGCAGAAGGCAAAGGGAGAGCAGATATGTCACAAGTTGAGAGAGGGAGAGAAAGAGAGGCCAGACTCTCTTAAACAACTAGCTGTAGCATAAACTAATTGAGTAAGAACTCGTTAATCACCAATGGGAGGGCAGCAAGCCATTAATGAGGGAGCCATTCCAATGACCCAAACATCTCCTACCAGGCCCCACCTCCAACAGTGGGGATTACATTTCAACATGAGATTTGGAGTGGACAAATACACAAACTATATTACCACCCATGTGTGAGTTATACTCTAGTTTTTGTGATTACTGGGAGCTATATGAATACCTAATAAAACTTTACTCTCACAGAACACTGTCTCTTACTTGTATACCACAAACCCTTACCCTTAATCTAACGATGCTTTGGACCCATTGTGATTCCTATTCCAACCCAGCTACATTTAATTTCTGTCATCCTCATCACGGCATCAGTTATCTCCTTACCCAGATTACATTTAATGATCTAAAACTATAACTGCTATTTTAAATATACTATCAACTCCTTTATACCTTTTCCCTTCCACTGGAACCTACTGAAAAAAGGAACGCTAAACTCTACTAAAATCCAACTATAAATCATACCACATTTTATTCCTAGTAGGGGTACCACTAGTCTAAAGAAAATCCTTATAATTATGCGCTTTTTAAATATTATTACTATACATATAGATATTCCTTTACAATACACTGTTGAGTCTTGAAATTTGGGGAAGCTGTTATAAGTTTGTTCTCTGTGAATTAGTCTCTGAGACAGATATTTGCATAGAGTTGGTTTATTGGAGAATGATTTTGGAAACCACATCTGTAAAGAAGTGATGGAAACAGAATTAGGGATGGGGAGAAGTAGAACTGCAATGCAGATGCAATAGAAGACTCAGCTAATACCACAGGGTGCTCTGTAGCTAGGTAAACCCTTCAGAAACTTCATGCATTTAGGCAGGGCTTCTCAGTGAAGTTCCTTTATCTCCCGCATGTCAACAAGACATTGGATAGGAGCTATAACCTTGACTGAGGCAGTCCTTTGTCCAAGAGCAATTTCTAGGAAAACACTTACTGGAGTTTAAAATATTTATTTACTTATTTTTAGAGAAAAAGTCTGGCTCTGTTGCACAGGCTGGAGCTCAGTGGAACAATCATAGATCACTGCAACCTCTAACTCTTAGATTCAGTGATCCTCCTGCCTCAGCCTCCTGAGTAACTAGGACTACAGGTGTAAGCCATTGCACCCAGCCCATAAAGGAACTTAGCTAGCTGTGATCCATCAAAAAATAACACTTGCAGCTAGGTGTCTAGGCACTTTGGTCCTAAGGGGTGAGAATTATGTCACACAGCACATTAACCAGTAATAATCCACAACTTTATGACTTTGATCCACTTAATAATTCTATTTCTTCTGTCAACATTTTCTACTGAATCACTGTTGTTATCTTCAGGTAAATTTTTATGAGAAAATTAATGGGATAAATACAGCCTCCCTTGCACTGACCCCCACACACATATACACACATGCACCACAACTGGAGTACAACTGATTATTATCTTTCTCTTCCAGTACTGTGGTATCACAAAATGACATTTGGTCTTTGTGCCACAATTCTAGGTACAATGCTCCTAAAACTTTTGGACTTCCCTGAGTGATAAGGATGATAGAAGAACCTTTGTCTTAATGAGGTCACTTTTGGCAGGCTTCAGGAGGGGAGCTTTGTTGCCCGAAAGACCAAGCCTTGATTAGAAGCTTAGAACTTTTGGTCCCACCCTCCAATCCCTGAGGAGGGGCAAGGAGCTGCTGACTGAGATAATCCCTAATGGCCAAGAATGTAATCAATCATATTATGCAATGAAACCTCCATAAAACTCCTATATTACAGGGATCTGAGAGCTTCCCAGTTGTTTAACACATCTGCATGCCAGGAGAGTGGTACACCACAAGTCTGTAGGTGCAGATGCTCCGCACTCAGGATCCTTCACCCTAGGTATCATTTCATCTGGCCATTATTCTGTGCCCTTTATAATAAACTGGTAAATGTAACCAAAGTGACTTCCTGAGTGCTGTGAGCCATTCTTGCATATTATCAAGCCTGAGAAAGGGGTCATGGGAAGCCCTGACTTATAGCCAGTTGATTAGAAGTAAGGATGAATGACCTAGGACTGGTGCCTGGGGTCCAAAGTCAGGTCAGTCTTGTGGGACTGAGTCCTGTAATGTGTGAGATCTCACATTAAATTCAGGGAGAATTATCACAATTGAATTAAATTGCTGGACACTTGTTTGGTGGCAGAGAGCTGGAGAAGTAATGTTGGAAAAGACTCTATGTATTTGGTATCAGGAGGAAGAAAAACCTTTCAAATCCCTGCTAGATTTTTCCCACCCTTGACCAGCACTTTTGTGTGACTAGGTGACTTACCTGTTCCAGCAATCCAGACCTATATCCCTGAGAGATTTGAGCCTGGGGCCACTATGACCTTCTCCTGTCATAGTTGCTGCACTTTTCCATTTACTTTCAAAATTAGGTGGGGCTTACCCATAAAGGCTTAGTAGATCACTTAATAATCACTGACAGGAGTTGGAGACCAGCCTGGTCAACATGATGAAACCTCGTCTCTACTAAAATACAAAAATCAGCCTGGCGTAGGAGCATGCACCTGTAGTCCCAGCTACTCAAGAGGCTGAGACAGGAGAATTGCTCCAGCCTGGGAAGCAAGAGTTGCAGTGAGCCAAGATCATGCTTGCACTCCAGCCTGGGCGACAGAGCGAGACTCTGTCAAAAACAAACAAACAAACAACAACAACAACAAAAAAAACAACAGGAAAACAGAAATCATTGGCATAGGTACACACTATCAAATAGAGAATAACTTCCCATTTTTTCACATATCGGTTCTAAGTAGGCTGTACCTTAAAAATATCATTCCAACACTTCATCAAGACAGAATGTGACTAGTCTACTCGGTCCTATGGTCGTGTGTACCTCTTTCATTGTAATGTGAGTTCCTTGTTCCAATGCAGTATTATGTGAAAGCCTGGATCTATGGGTTAAACATTTTGCAGGCCCTTGAATAGAAGTGTTGCCTGAGCCTCCCCTAGCAGGGAAGGCAAAACCATAAGCATGATATTCATATAGTTTAGTCAAGAGAAATTACTGCCTCTTCAAGGATGAATGGAGTCTAAAGTGATTAGAATACCATCAAGGGGTTGGTGGATATTTTTGAGAGATGGATCTGTATACAGAGTGCAATTTTAATCCCCTTTGCTAGCAGTTTGGGAATTTAACAGCAGCAATTTAGGTCATGCATAACCTGCATCCTTGCCATATGACTACACCATTCATGGCCCTGTTGTGTTAGCACTGGGGGGATGGAGGAGCAGTGATGGAGATGGCTGATATCAACTGGAACAGAATAATTCTCAGTGCCATTTTAAAGCTTTAATTAGTAGTTTAGTGCCTTAATTGATTGCTTATTGTCTTTTTCACAATAAATAGTCTGGTTTTCCTTAACATTCCTTACAAAAATGTTCATATTTCATAATCATTACCATCTCTCCATCTACATGCTTCTTCTGAACTCCCTGTTCCAACTTTCCAAACTTTCCTCCTCCTTACTTGTGACTAGCCAGTCAGATTACTTCCTATTACCATGAGCTTTACAGCTGCTTCTTGTCTTTATACACAAAGTAGATTAGTCTTCCATTTGAAACTGCCCACTGGGAGAATTTCTTTTTCTGTTATTTTGAAGACTGCCCATGGAGACAATATACCCATAAGCAGGTCAGGTGTAGTGGTTCATGCCTGTAATCCCAACAATTTGGGGGACCGAGGCAGGTAGAACATTGGAGGTCAGGAGTTCAAGACCAGTCTGACCAACATCCTGAAACTCCATCTCTACTAAAAACACAAAATTAGCTGGACGTGATGGCGCATGCCTATAATCCCAGCTACTTGGGAGGCTGAGGCAGGAGAATCGCTTGAAAGTGGGAGGCAGAGGTTGTAGTGAGCAAAGATCATGCCATTGCACTCCAGCCTGAGCAACAAGAGTGAAACTCCATCTCAAAAAAAATAGATGATAGATAGATAGATAGAGAGATAGATAGATAGATAGATACATAGATAGATAGATAGATAGATAGATAGATAGATAGATAGATAGATAGATAG